>NC_043977.1:25835374-26052874 GCF_902148855.1 Sphaeramia orbicularis
CGAAGGCATGCACCTCAAAAGAAGAGAAACAGGAAACTCAACTTCTCTAAGGTTATCATACACAACCAGCTATCATTACAGACTGTACTTTTAACATATATATTACACATTGAATCAGCTGCATTTAACAGAAGAACAGGTTTTTGTGTTTATAACAGGCTGTTGTTTCGTTTGACAAAAAAAAAAAAAAAAAGTAACTAGAATATTTCATGCAGGAGTAAAATGCACAAAGAAAGCGTGAGTGGACACTTGCAATGGCGTTAAATGTAGATAAATCGTACTTTTAATCACATTTGGTTATTTTCATTTATTTATTCACTTATTTATTTTATCATCCCCCCATTTCCCTCATTTTTTTCTCTCTCCTTTTCTATTCACTTCTTCTCATCTAGTTTCAGTTACCTAATGGTTATCTTTGGTCATATCCCTGATTTTTTTTTTTTTTTTTTTTTTGAGAAACCCACATCGCTACAGTCACACCACATGCACATCTTACACACTCCACCACACACAAAACATTTACACAACCAAGACAGGACATTGAGTCATACTACCTGGTCAGTCAGACAGTTTGTTTCTTTTGTATATTACATGCCATATATCTTAACACCCCCCCCACACACACACACATACATAATGATAACTTAATGTAAATGTAAATATTGTATATTATTGTACATAAGTTTCCTTGTTACTTGGTGTCGCTTCTATAAAAGTTATGGAAGAAAAAAATGGAGTGGACACTTGAGGGCAGCAGAAAGAAGCTGCTCAGTCACAGTCAGGCTGCCAAAGCTGATGTGACAGAGCAGTGAGACAGCTGTTCATTGGTTTATTAAGCAGCCAAACCTGCAGGTTCATGTGCTCATATGATAAATATGAGCTTTCTACAGTGTAAAACACCTACTTCAGCTACCTATCATTACCATGTGCTTACATGTAATGCAAGGCACAAAGTACTATTGTTTGTCGTATTTATCATGATTATTTTTCTGACTTATACAAAACTTTGGGAAAAAATACGAATGTGCAGCCTGGTCTCGAAAGATGTGTTATGACTCGTGTTAACATTCAGATGCACGGATTTCATTAAAATTGTGAAAAAAATTGTCAAATTTGTCCATCCAAAATGAATTGGGCCATTTTCAAATGGCTACCATTCAAACATGATTGATTCTAAAATTACGTTGCCTGTACAGAGATTGTGCAGCGCAGTGCAAAGAATATTTGTGTGACACATGGTAATGATATCATGTGCGGTTTTTGCACAAAACGCGATTGAATGCTGACAGCTGATTCGCTGAAACGCTCTACACTCTAGCTCTCAGAATTAAGACAAGTTTTTGGAAAATCTACAAACAACACTTCTGTCACATTTCTGGGAATTCAGCAACAAATTATACATCAAATTGTTGGTAAGGCTTCCTATCTCTCAAAGACTATTCACATGTTTATCTAAAACGTTTTGTTTTTTATCTACGGGCTTCTAAGTGCACAGTGCTGATTTTTCTCTCATTCGCTCCCATGTTAAATTGGTTGAAAAGGAGTAGGAAGAAGCATAAACTTATTTAATCCTACCCCTCAAGTGCTTGTTCACCTTTATCACTAACTTAATACATGAATCAAACAGTAGATTCTTCCGAATTTAGCATTCAACCCACAACTAATACATAATGCAGTAATTGAATTATGCACAACAATATGTTCATGGCAGTACAGTCATACAAACTCAACAATACAACAATTGTCTTCAATAATTACAACATATATATCAATTGAACATTATCCATAAACAAACAGCCCTCACTGTCATTATTAAATACTGTACCTCACAAGAATCAATTCTTTATATCTTTTTTTAATCTGAATTATGTTTGGTATTTGTTTTATCTCCACACACAGTTTGTTCCACAATTTTACTCCACTAATGTTAATGCAGAAACTTTTTAACGCAGTGTGCACTTTATGAATCTCTAAACGTAACTTTCCCCTTAAATCATTACCTCCCTCTCTTTCACAAATCATTTCTTGAATATCGCCCGGCAGTAAGTTATTCTTTGCTTTATACATTGTTTGAATAGTTTTGAACTCCACAAGGTCAATGAGTTTTAAAGTTTTAGATCGTAAATATAGTGGATTGGTGTGTTCACGAAAACCAACATTGTGAACAATTCTTATTGCTCTTTTTTGCAATATAAAAAGTTTTTGTAATGAACTTGCAAATACATTTCCCCATTCTTCCAAACAGTAAGTTAAATAAGGTAAGAGCAATAAATTATACAGAATCTGAAGTGATTTTTTATGTAACATATCTTTTGCTCTGGCCAGGACTGGGATACTTCTGGGTAGTTTGTTTTGTACATGTTTTATGTGAGGGTTCCAGCAAATTTTATCATCATTTACTACTCCAAGAAACTTGTTTTGATTCACCCTTTCTATATCTACACCCTCTATTTGTACCTTTACCTGATTACTTGTTTTATATTTACCAAAAATCATGATTTTCTTTTACGTAGATTTTTTTGACAACTTATTTTTTATCAAATCATAATTTAGTTTTATTTAGCTCTGAAGTGATTAAATCCAAAAGTTGCTGTAAATCCTCACCAGTTCATAAAATATTTGTGTCAGGAGTAAATAATATAAAGTTTACTGGTTCAGACACTTTACATATATCATTGATGTACGTCAGAAACAGTTTAGGTCCCAACACTGACCCCTGGGGGATGCCACACACAATATCCAAACACTCTGAATGACAGTCTCCCATCTTCACAAAGTGTTTCCTATTCTTTAAATAGCTCTTCATTCAATTCAACACCACTCCACTAATTCCATACTGTTCCAGTTTATTGTTTAATATGTTATGATTTACGGTATCAAATGTTTTTTTGTTTTTGTTTTTTTTTCAATCAATGAAAACTCCAACTGTGATTTTTTAATCATCTATGGAATTTGTGATTTCTTTAATGAGTTCAGTCAGTGCTAGTGATGAGGACCGGTTGGTTCTGAATCCATTTTGACTGTCTGGAAGTAATTTGTATTTTTCTATGAATTTTCTAATCTATCACTGAAGAGTTTTTCTAGGATTTTGGAGAATTGTGGGAGAAGAGAAATAGATGTTATTTGTGAAGTGGTGTCTGTTGCTGTTCTCATACAATGACTTTGTAAAGGTAAAAAACAGACGTATTTCCTCACTTGTTTTTCTTAGGAAAATGTCAATGACTAAACTGCCTAGGGTCTGTCCTTCAGTTCTGGTGCACATCCATATAACACAAGGCATTCTACAGAAGGTAGATTTACTCTACCTAAAGTGAAAACACATAAAATGAAAAATACTGTGATATATAGAGCCATGGTGATATTGAATGATCTGCTGAGACGAATCATTCAAGAAAAAAACAAATACAGATTTAAAGAATTCTGACAGAGTACTTCATTTGCAAAACAATGCTCGGTGTCTGCTAATGTTTAGTTAATTGACATTACATTGATATATAACTGTGAAATATATCTGACCATTTACAAAGTATACTAAAAACGACTTTTTGGGAGGTACTGTTAATGGAGCTAGGTCCTGTATAACATGTATGTTGTGTTTTTGTTTTATAATTGTGATGAATGGTTTTTAGTTGTTGTTTGTGTAGTTTTGTTTTGTCTGTGGGTGTTTTTTGGTAATTTGTGTATTGCAGTATCAAGACAATCGTGTTGGATGTGGACCCCAGGAAGAATAGCAATGGCCTAAGCTAAAGCTAATGGTGATCCAAATAAATGAAATGAAACATACATACAGTTTTATTTCAATCTTTTTTTTATATGAGAAGCAGGTTTAGAAGTCTATAGCATTCCATGGGAGTGTCTGTAATCTGTCCAATGTTGTTCTTCTACGTAGTTCGGTCAGAATGCATTTGACCACCACACCAGTGTCTATGAGAATCTGATTAATGATCATTACACTTCTTGTTTTCCAAAGTTTGACCAAAACAATACAAATTATTAACTGGAAGAGCCTTTGTTAATTTAATGGCATTTTTTCTTCTAGGAGTCCATACATGACAGAACAGTAGTTGATTGAGCAACTCAAGCCAATGTTTTTTTAAGAAGGTCCAAACAGCTTGGGCTCTGTAACAGTCAGTGTGGACGTGTTCCTGGGTTTCATCCTCTTACAGTTTATCATTAGACATATTTTGGTTGTTACATTACAACTCCAGGAAACCAAGGCTCTGGCTGGGAGTCTACTCACAGAGATGAGCCAACAGATGCTTCTGTAATTTTCTGAGATTGATTTATGATTTTAATAACAGTCCTCTTCTCATTGTCATTCATATGTTTATAATCAACCAAACCACCATAGTTAAAATCACTTATACATTTGTAGATCCCTTTTGAAGTCCCCTTCACCCATTCAATGTTTAAGTGTTTATACTTTTCCTTTACGTCACCATATATGATTTTATAATATGGACCTTTCCTTGCCTTGTCCTTTTTTTTCTCCCAGGTGGACAGATCATTAATCCAAATAGCTTCCCTTGACAAACCCATAGACATATTCTTAAATAAAGCTATTTTTAGTTTGAGGCCAAGGTCTACTGCTCTGAGTCCACCAAGTTCTTTACTTTTAAACAATAATATTCTTTCATTGACGTCTCTGGTGGTACCCCACACCAGATTTACACACTGTTTATGTAGTCAGATTACTGTTTTCTCTGTTGGAGGAAAGATGTTAGCCAAGAAGAGGAGCTTGGAAGGAGTACAGGTTTTTACAATGTTAATTCTACTTTTATAATTTGTTTTCTTATTCTGCTGTCTATTAACCTCATCCTTAATCTGAGTCACTTTTTGGTCCCAACTTCTTTCCCCACAGTTATTATTTCCAAATGTGAATCTGAGGATTTTAATTTTGTCTTTAGTTTGAATGTTTAGGCTGGGTTTATCCTCTGCAGCTCTGATTCAAACTCCCTCAGTCTTGTTATGATTTAGAACTGCTCCTCAAGCCAATTCATACATTCCGAGGTGTTTTAGGCAAGGCAAGGCAGCTTTATTTATATAGCACATTTCATGTACAAGACAATTCAAAGTGCTTTACATAAAGCATTAAAAGCATTACAGCATGGAAGCACTAAAAAGTATAAGCATGAGAAAAATAAAAACAAAAAATCAGATAAATAGATAAAACAGTTAAACAGATAAAACAGACAAGCAGATAAAACAGGTAAAAACTTTTAGCTTAAAAGGAACAGTGCAGATCTGAACTGATGAATTAAAACTCCATTCAAATGCAGCTGAGAACAGGTGGGTCTTTAACCTAGATTTAAATGAACTGAGTGTTTCAGCTGATCTGAGGTTTTCTGGAAGTTTGTTCCAGACATGTGGAGCATAGAAGCTGAACGCAGCTTCTCCGTGTCTGGTTCTGACTCTGGAAACTGACAAAAGACTGGATCCAGAGGAACTGAGGGGTCTGGTAGGTTCATACTGGGTCAGGAGGTCACTGTCCTTTTACCAGAACATCCATCCCCAACTGGTTTTTAATTACAACAGTGACATCATCCATGAAACCTATTGATTTTCCTGTACAAGACTGGCCGACAGGTGTGCCTGTTATTTCTGGATCTGAGTTAAGTTATTTTATTAAGGGGGTGATCGGTAAAATATAAAGTGCAGGACTGGGAGGACAGGACTGGGAGGACAGCCCTGCTTCACCCCTCTGACCACCTGAAATGGGTTTATTAAAACATCATTAACATCAATATTTACAGATGACTTCATATATAAACATTTTACCATATCAGTAAAACTTTTTGGGAGACCATACTCGTATGACTCCATCTTGGCCCAAAGATAGTTGCTTGAAATTTAATCAAATGCCTTCTTTTGGTCTAAAGCTACGATAAAAAAGCCCATTTTAATCAACCTTTAACTGCACAGGTACACTACTTAATTTATTATTGATTATTTTTTGCCAGAATCTTATAGTCAGTGTTCATTAATGCTAAGTGCCTGTAATTATCAATGCACGTGCCATCACCTTTTTTTCAGTAAGTTTAAAACTCCTTCATAAAATCAATCTGCCATTACCTCTTTATGTAAGCCTTCATTCAACTCAGTGGTAAGAAGATCTAAAACTTCATTTATATTTAACTGATAAAACTCTGTAGGGAGTCCATCCAGTCCAGGGCTTTTGCCTACATTCAGTTGATAGATGGCCTGAACACTTCCTCCTTTTTAATTTCTCCTTTTAAGAAAATCACAATGTGCAGGAGTGGAATTAAGTGTAGAAGAGTTTCCAAGAACCTCATGTCTATATCTTTCTTTTTATATGAGTTCACACTGTATTTTCTGATTGTTGCTCTGATATCTTTATCAGTGTTTACTATGTGACCATTTTGTTTCTTTACTAATTGTATAGTTTTACTCTGATTGTGTATGATAAGTTTCCTCTGTCATTTACCTCTGTATCTTTGCAAATATTAAAAAAACATTTCACTATTCAACTTATCAATTTGAACTTTTAAATCACACATAAGGTCTTCTTCCATGTTACTTTTGTGTTCTTTCTGTTTTAAAGTAATCTATTGTTTAGTCATAATGTTAGATTCCAAGTTTTTCCTTTTATTTCATTCTCTACATTTGAATTTAAAGAAATCCTTGACTCTATGTTTTAATATTTCCCATAGCTTGGTGTATGAATTAGTGGTGCAGCGTAGTGTGTCATCTTTTGGATTTCTTGTTTTAATTCTATTAACATTATTTCATTTATTAAACATTGTGTATTAAGTTTCCAGTAACCTCTGTGGGCTGATTCTCCAGAAGACGGGGCTGTTTAACCAATAAATGGTAGAAGGGAGGCGTTTGCATAACTGCCAGTGGGAGGTGCACAGCATGAAAGTGCCCCACTGTTGTTACTCCTCCTCTGCACCCGCTTACTTCCGCAGTCTGGGTTGGTGTCCTGCTGCCATGCCTTTTTTGCCATGCTTTTTGCCTTGTTCTTTTTTTTTTGTTTGTTTGTTTGTTTGTTTTTTAATATCATTTCTGTAATTATATGAATGAATTGTTTCGATTTTAACTGAAAATACTCAAAAAGATAATGAAGAAACTCAAAACAACTATGCAACTTAGAACTATTAAATAAGTATGTTGTGATATACGAAACACTTTCGCCTCATCAATGAACGAACCTGTGTCCTTCTGGTCCTGGGCCTATCCCAGGTGGTGTTGTCGGTTTTTGTTCATTTTGTTTTGTTTCATTTATGTTAAGTTATATTAGATTGACAGAAAAATTCTGTGATATACTCTGAGACAAAAGACGGAGTCACTGGATTCTGGAATCAGAAGATTTTACTTGCAAGGAGTCAAGTACATACAGTGAGATGCAGCAGTTGACTGACTAACAACAGGAAGTTCAAGATCTTATGAAAGAACATGAATATTACAATCATTGGACCAAGTGTACAAATATTATGACACTGATCAGGTTCATCATTGGCTTAGGTATTCAAAACACAGTGATGCATGGGTTCAGTGACCACGTCTGTACTCTTCCCCCACCTGCCCCGTGGCCTGATCTCCTCAAGGGCAGCAGCCTGCTCTGGTCCCAAACTGGAAGGACAACAAGTATGCTTTGGTCCCAAACTGGAACAAAACAAACAGATAGCAAAGAAATGGTAGACATATCCTGAGTGGATATGTCCGGGCATTCTTGCAAAATGTCATCATAACCCATCCATGACTCGTGCTCTGGACACCTGGTATTTACAGGATATAGTCTAATAGCCTAATTTTTCTAACATATCCCCCCTGTTTAGACTGTATTCAGTAAATATACTTTCAAATCAAGAGATTCCAGAAAAAATTTATGAATAAATAAAAATAAAAATAATAAATGAAACAAAATTATAATCAATGCAAAAGTAATAAATGACAATAAATTGAAGAAAAGAAGAAGAGAAAGGAAAAAAAAACCAAAAAAAAACAAACAAACAAAAAAAAAACGATTACAAATGTTTATGATAAAATGAATTAAAAGGACTCATGAAGTATGAGCAATCAACAATGCAAATCTTCACCTATAAAACATTGATCTACCCATACCAGTGGATTATCACACTGACATTCAATGAGTATGATTGACTTCAACAAAACAAGCTTATCATGAATATATGAGAATATATCACATATACCTGTTGCAAGCTTAAAGTTAATAAAATGGCAGCTTCAGCAAGAGAAAACATCATGTGATACTGTGTATTTCCACTTTAGCATTAACATATTATTCTTCAGCGAGATTTTCATAATATGCATCATAATGCTTTCACTTCAGTACCAATGAGATCAGTTTTGTATTAGTAGGGGCATAATCATTGAACCACACCCCCTGATAGGGCATCACTTTGATGGTGGTAACGTCGATCCAACGGAGGATGAGACTCCTAATACAGGGACGACAACAACAACAATCATATACAGCATTGTATATGGTCATTGTATATGGTCACTGGTCATTTGTTTTCTGATTCATCTCATTTATGTATGTACGATTTTGCACGTTTAATGTCTGAAGCAGATATTTTCTAAGAAATTATAGAGCAATGTAATCATTTAGGCCTTTCAGTGCCTTTACATCTGAACAACAGAATTTAGACTCAAATGTTTGTCTTTGCTTTATCTTATTTGCATATTTCTGCTTTATCAAATAATAAGTGTACTTAAATCAATCAACCTTGATTCATTTTTTTCCTCTTTAACCCCTTTCTTTGATTATTTCACTCATTTCTCTGTTTTCTCCAAACTCTTTACACCTTACTTGGCCAGACTAAAGGGGTTGGGTCTGTGTCTCCCCTGCAGTCTTACACTACAGTTTTCACTTTACATCTCCACACCCCAAAAGGAAGGAACTCAGCAGAACACCCTGCCTCTTCAGACGGCCTTCTGCTATACAACTCTTCCAAGCTCAGTTGAAGAAAACCCCTGATCAGTTCACTTCACTCACACATCATCACTATTGTCATAGTGAGATCAAACCTCATGCATCACTCAGGCAACTCTGAAATGTGCATCCATCCGCGTTGAGCCAACGCCCAAACTCCAAATGTACCGATATTTTGCTCACACAACAAGAACACCAAAGCCACAAAACATGTAATGCAAACATTTATCACAGCCATGGCACAACAACAACAACAGAGCTCTTTAACGACTACAATAACATGTGTATCAATTAAAATTTTTATCACAATTAGACCTTTTTAACTCCGTCTCTGATTTGGAGTTTCAACAAGCCACCAGTTTTTCGGTGAATCAATTATTTCACTCAATGTACTAGTACCATACTTATACAGCCAAGATACTAGAGTCACAAAACCAGGCAACAGGCAAAATAAATCAGAAATACCAGCTGGGTATTACTTAGAAGGGTTTTGTTTTATTTTTAACACCACTTCTAGATCTATAACTTCACTTCTGTTTTGAAGTTATAACAAGGCATTAAATTGTCTACACAATTAAGCTCCTTCTCACTTCCGCAAGATTATCTTTATTTTTCTTTTGCCATAACCTGCTCGAGTTGCCACAAAATGATCAGTAAAGTTATTCAGTATTGTTGAATACTGTATCACTTTAACGTGAGAAGATACATAGATCCTATCAATGCGGGTTTTAGATTTGGAATCGAATCTAGTGAATTTGAGCCCAGATGTTTTGACTGATCGGCAGATATCTGTCAGTTTAGCTTCTTCACAAATGTGTTTTAGGTGTTTGCCTTCAGTTGCCAGGTGAAACGGTACAGTACTGCATCAGTTTCTGCTGTGACTGTATTAAAATCTCCTCTTAAAATTGACTTTATGACCTACCATCAACAATTCTCTGAGCCTTCTAAATAGTTTAGTTTTTTTTCCCATGCATCAGGAGCTATGTAAACATTAATCAATCGATATTTATCACCCTGGTACAGACAATCAATTATTAGAAGTCTACTAGGTAATTCCCATTTTCTGTGGTCACATCATGTTGGCTACATGTGAGTGGAAATAACCAGCCACAACAACGATACACAGTACAGAACAAAAGTGTTAGGCAGACTGTGGCTTTGTTGATTTGCAGGGTTGCAATGGGAGTGGGTCTTTATTTCTATCAAGAAATATGCAAGAAATATGTGCACAGTATTGAAACACACTCAACTAAACAGCTTCTGTTGGCAAAGTCAGTATTTAGTGTGACCTCCATTTATTGGAGAACCACCACCTGTGGGGTAGAGAGTCAGAAAAGAGGGTTATTTTGATTTCACCAAGAAAAAAACACTAAAGCAGAGAAAAACAAGAGTAAAAAGATGAAAAAGGTTCCACTGACCTCTACCTCTGTATAGGTAGATTGTTTATCAGGACACAGCATCCTGTTTTGTACTGATTCCTGGTTTGACGACCTATTCTTAAGTTCTCTGCAAAGATAAACAGATAATTTGGGATACAGCATTTTCAGATTCATTATCATTATTCACTCTGCATTTGTTTAGTATCTTGTCTTGTTAAACACCAAAATAATGGCATAAATACAGTCATTAAAGTAAATAATATTTATACTATTGCTTCTTGAACACATTCATTTCATCCTGTTGTTGATGTATATATGCAGAAAATTCAGTCTAAAATCAGCTTCATATTATGGCAATTTTTCTTTTTTCTTTTTTTTTTTTTTAAATTTAGGCCAATATCTTTCTAGGCTCATATATCTAAAGTCATGGAGTGTGTATCGTTGATGATTACTTGCTTAACTTTTTGGCAAAAATACAAATATTTTGTTTGACATTAACAAATTGAGTAGTTTGACATATTATGTATAATTTAGTAAGAACCAGGCCATATGCAGCTTTGGAAATAATTTTTGTATCACTGTCACAAAGTTGTAAAAAAGTCAACATTTGTTGTAAAGTTCTCTCACGAAGTCATCAAGGTTTTTAGTGTGTGTAAATGTGAAGCAAATATCAACAGGTAGTATCAATTGTGCACTTTTTGTTCTACAGATTCAACCCGTAAAGACCCACATCTATTTTTGTCACAGTTTCCAAATGTTTTTTTTTTTTGTCTTTCCAAAATGATTTATCAGTTAATTATAATATTATCCTCTGAATTTATCATATTTTTTTTGTTGAAAATCAGGCATTTTTCTGTATTTATTTTACTGATTGTGTGGATGTTCTTAAAAGCTCAGAGTAAATTCAGAGGTTATTAGATCAAATGAGAAAAAATGTGGAAAATGTGACTTCTTCCATGAAATATATTATTAATGGAAAAAAAAAAAATCTAGGTCATTTAATTATTATTTCCCCAAACTGGTGCATTCATCATATCAGGTCCAATATTTAGTTCTATGTACCCAGTGAACGTTGCCTTTTATTTAAGTAACTATATTTACTATATTTACAAATCTTAAATCTAAAAGTTATTACTCACAGGCAGAGACAGATGAACAAAGAGAAGCCAAGAAGAAGCAATCCACTTAAAGGGGGTAATATGTACAAATGCCACGATCCACTGAGTTCTGCAGAACAGAAGATCATTATCAGTTCCACAAATGAGCAGTTTGAGCTTTATAATTCACCTTGACTGGTGTAGAAACAATGAGTTGATTGGTGCTTTACCTACCTTTACCTTTGGGATTCTCAGTCACAGTTAAATTCCATGTAAAAACCTCTGTACCTCTTTTGCCACTTAAAGTACAGCTGTAGAGTCCAGCATCTTCATCTTCAGCTTTAATTATGGTCAATGTTGAGTTTGAAAAGTTTGTGTCTATGTTAAATCTATGATGAGTAAAATTTGAAGTAGTATCATTTCGTTCAGTGTCATGAGCATACATATATCTGCTGTTGTTCCAGTCCACTTGAAATAGTTTTCCAGTGGATTTGTTGCAGGAGAAAGTGATGGATTGTCCTCTGAACACTTGTACGTTACTGACGTCAGATGAATCTGGAAATCAAAATAAAAAGTGAAAAACTCAGCTGCAGTTAGAATAGCATCACAACAAAGACAAAACTGCATCATACCTGCAAAGATGTTGAATGATAACAAATGAATGAGGAGCAGAAATGCCCGATTCATCCTGAACGTGAGAACCATCAAAAAGAAAGAGATTGACTGGAACTTCACCATTTAAACAGAGAAAAGGAAGTGGTATGTTGCAAGTGTTTGCACCAAAGGCAAGTTATATGTCACGCCTAGTACGTGGCGTTAAGGCTGGCCTCTTCTTGGAGTCTACTTTGGTCTGTTTTTTCACTCTATAATGTGATTCAAAATGCACATCGAAGTAAGTGTTGTCACACCTTGTTTATGTCGCTTAGTGAATTTTCACACTAGTGTGGGATGTTTAACACTTCTAGCAACAAACAAAACCAGGTCAGGTGGCAATGATGCTTATCAGTGTAGAATTAAAGCAACAGAGTAGTTATTTACTACTTAATCTTTAAACAAATCAATTAATTTGTTATAAATGAGAGAGGAACAAATATAAGGGACACATTTACAGTTCTAACAAAATGTAATCTGTAGATAATCTGCATCAGAGTGAAGCATATTCAGCTTCTATACATCATGGACCAAGAGGCAAAAACTGAAAATACTGACAACAGGATAAAAGTAGAAGCAGGGATGTCATGACCCCTCCCTTCTGGTCATGTGGGCTGCTTGTCTGTCCCTAACATTTGTGTGCAGGTGGAGTTGGGGGCGGACCAGTGTACATGCGTGGCACATTTGGGCTCAACGCGCCACGCCTGTTTAGACCGACGACAAAGCACCAGACTCACTCTTTCTCTCTCCTTCGCTGCTCAGGCTGACTCCAGCGCCAGACCACCCGTTTCTTTTTGTCACCTTTGTCTTTTGTTTTACACCATACAACACTCACACTTATCACATTCACTCACCCCATTACTGATGCTACAGATGCCACATCCAATACAGTTTATACTGTTTTGCACATTTCTCTTTATTTCATTGTAAAAAAAATCACTTTATTCTTTAATGCAGTGTTTTTCAACCTTGGGGTCGGGATCCCACACAGGGTCACCTGGAATTCAAATGGGGTCGCCTGAAATTTCCCGTAATTGATAAAAAATAAATAACTTACAAATAAAAAAAATGTATGGTGAGTTGAGAGAGACAGTCCCAATCCATAACAGACATGACAAACTGTGAAGCTGAAACTGAAGCACTGTGGTACTGTTTATCTGTCAAAAGTTCTATGTGGTCAGTTTCAGATGCTGCAGCTCTTTCATAATTCATAGTTTGAGTTCTTGTTTGTTCAGTATTAATTGTCAGCCTTGTAAATCCAAGCTGGACTGACTGTACATATCCTGACCAAGGAAAATAAAATTCTCACTTTGTGCAGTAATCTACATCTGACTTTTCTGCCTCTGTCCATAATAATATACATGATATAGACTAAATGTTGTCTAAAATAAATGTTTATTTGCAACATATTTGCACACAAAAAAAGAGTCTCTGTTTTGAATGTCTGGGTTTGCCAGAAATGTGTGAATTTAAAATGGGGTCACGAGCCAGAAAAGGTTGGAAACCACTGCTTTAATGCATACTTTGTTGTCGGCGTCCTTTTGTAATGCCTAGAGCCGGGTCATGACAGGAAGCTTTGCTGATAATGATCATATCACTTGTGTTCACCAGTAAATATGAATATTTCACCATACTCCAACTGCATGACATGGAATCACATATAAAAGAGAGCTTTCATCAGATGAGACACCATTTTAATATCATACCAAGTTTAATATTTTAATGGAGAAGAAATCATCAAGTCTATAGCTATAAGCATCTCTATATAAAATTCAGCTCCAAATTGTGAATTTCCGCAGTAAAAAATGTATATAGAACAATTATTGCGAATTACACAATCTGCACATTATTGGCATACCTCAGACAGAATTCAATGTACTTACACTAGCCAGTAGAATATAAATATCTGATGGGGTAGCATTCCCTTTTCTGTGGTCACATCATGTTGGCTACATGTGAATGTAAATAACCAGCCACAACAATGATACACAGTACAGTACAAAAGTGTTAGGCAGACTGTGGCTTTGTTGATTTGCAGGGTTGCAATGGGAGTGGGTCTTTATTTCTATCAAGAAATATGCAAGAAATATGTGCACAGTATTGAAACACACTCAACTAAACAACTTCTGCCGGTAAAGTCAGTATTTAGTGTGACCTCCATTTATTGAAGAACCACCACCTGTGGGGCAGAGAGTCAGAAAAGAGGGTTATTTGATTTCACCAAGAAAAAAAAACACTAAAGCAGAGAAAAACAAGAGTAAAGGGATGAAAAAGGTTCCACTGACCTCTACTTCTGTATAGATAGATCGTGGTTCAGGGCACAGCATCCTGTTTTGTACTGATTCCTGGTTTGATGACCTATGCTTAAGTTTTCTGCAAAGATAAACAGATACTTTGGGATACAGTTTTTTCAGATTCATTGTTATTATTCACTCTGCATTTGTTTAGTATCTTGTCTTGTTAAACACCAAAGTAATGGCATAAATACAGTCATTAAAGTAAATAATATTTATGCTATTGCTTCTTGAACACATTCATTTCTCCCCTTTGTTGATGAATATATACAGAAAATTCATCATTCATCTGATTTTCTTCATAACAAATGTCATAAATATTCAACATCTGGTCAAAAAATAATCTAGAGGAAGTGAATATTTTAAGAACATAATGTCAACAGAGTGAAATTATATATTATTGCTTCTTGAACACATTCATTTTATCCCATTGTTGATGTATATATGCAGAACATTCAGTCTAAATTCAGCTTCATATTATGGTTATTCATTTATTTATTTTTTTAATTTAGGCCTATATCTGTCTAGGCTCGTATATCTAAAGTCATGGAGTGTGTATCATTGATGATTACTTGCTTAACTTTTTGGCAAAAATACAAATATTTTATTTGACATTAACAAATTGAGTAGTTTGACATATTATGTATAATTTAGTAAGAACCAGGCCATATGCAGCTTTGGAAATAATTTTTGTATCACTGTCACAAAGTGGTAAAAAAGTCAACATTTATTGTAAAGTTCTCTCGAAAAGTCATCAGGGTTTTTAGTGTGTGTGTAAATGTGAAGCAAATATCAACAGGTAGTATCAGTTGTGCACTTTTTGTTCAACAGATTCAACCCATAAAGACCCACAACTATTTTTATCACAATTTCCAAATGTTTTTTTTTGTCTTTCCCAAGTGATTTATCACTGTTAATTATAATATTATCCTCTGAATTTTGCTTTTTTTTTTTTGTGTTGAAAATCAGGCATTTTTCTGTATTTATTTTAATGATTGTGTGGATGTTCATAAAAGCTCAGAGTAAATTCAGAGGCTATTAGAAAAATGAGGAAAAAATGTGGAAAACGTTACTTTTTCAATGAAATATATTATTAATGGAAAAAGAAAAAAAAAATCTAGGTGATTTAATTATTATTTCCCCAAACTGGTGCATTCATCATATCAGGTCCAATATTTAGTTCTATGTACCCAGTGAACGTTGCCTTTTATTTAAGTAACTGTATTTACTATATTTGCAAATCTTAAATCTCAAAGTTATTACTCACAGGCAGAGACAGATGAACAAAGAGAAGCCAAGAAGAAGCAATCCACTTAAAGGGGGTAATATGTACAAATGCCACGATCCACTGAGTTCTGCAGAACAGAAGATCATTATCAGTTCCACAAATGAGCAGTTTGAGCTTTATAATTCACCTTGACTGGTGTAGAAACAATGAGTTGATTGGTGCTTTACCTACCTTTACCTTTGGGATCCTCAGTCACAGTTAAATTCCATTTAAAAACCTCTGGACCTCTGGAGCCACTTAAAGTACAGCTGTAGAGTCCAGCATCTTCATCTTCAGCTTTAATTATGGTCAATGTTGAGTTTGAAAAGTTTGTGTCTATGTTAAATCTATGAAGAGTAAAATTTGAAGTAGTATCATTTCGTTCAGTGTCATGAGCATACATATATCTGCTGTTGTTCCAGTCCACTTGAAATAGTTTTCCAGTGGATTTGTTGCAGGAGAAAGTGATGGATTGTCCTCTGAACACTTGTACGTTACTGACGTCAGATGAATCTGGAAATCAAAATAAAAAGTGAAAAACTCAACCTGCAGTTAGAATAGCATCACAACAAAGACAAAACTGCATCGTACCTGCAAAGATGTTGAATGATAACAAATGAATGAGGAGCAGAAATGCCCGATTCATCCTGAACGTGAGAACCATCAAAAAGAAAGAGACTGACTGGAACTTCATCATTTAAACAGAGAAACAGAAGTGGTATGTGGCAAGTGTTTGCACCAAAGGCAAGTTATATGTCACGCCTAGTACGTGGCGTTAAGGCTGGCTTCTTCGTGCAGTCTACTTTGGTCTGTTTTTTCACACCATAATGTTATTCAAAATGCACATCAAAGTAAACGTTGTCACACCTTGTTTGGGTGATTCTCCAACTATCAAAGAATTTGTGTCCCAGACAGAAATAAGAAAAACTAAAACACATTTGTCTTTTTTAAACTTTTGCCACACTTACTTGACACCAAGATCAACTTATTATTTAATCATTGATCAATTATTGTTTTTAGTTTATGAAAAATGTTTTTTTTTTTTTAAGACTGTTTTTTGCTATATTTCCTTTGTTTCTGGGTCAGATTTTGGATTTCAGATTTTGATTTCAAATCATCATAATATTGATTTGAATTTTGATTTAATAGTAAGTTTATGGACAAATGACACATAAATTCTTTATTTTAATTAAATGCATGATGTGTTTGAAAGATATAAGTATTTTATGTATGTTTGATCAGAAGAACACGTGTCCCCAGGGATCACTGTGTTTTACATCTCACTCTATAAAATGTAACTATGGGTTTAAAAAAAAAAAATGTGTGTATACTTGCAGCTGCGTCAGTTGTCATGTAACAAGAGTGCCCAAGGCAGGGGAGCAGAGTTAGCTCCATGGAAAGAAATGAAACAAGAGAAAAATTAAGGTAAATTCTCATAAAACCAGGAGTAGGTTTATTGGTTGTCAGTTCAAACAGCTCATTTTTCCTTTGAATATACAAATACTGAGAAAAAAATCATTTTATATTGTGTATTTTCAGTTTATTTAATGCTATCTCTAAGACAGGGATTAGAATGCTTATACATCATGAGATTTTTTAGAAAATATTACACATTGTCATTTCCAAGGTGTAATTTCCAACAGTTTTTTATTGTAATGGAAAAGACATGCTGTGATGGAACTGACAATGCCTGTGTCATAAATGCATTTATTTGGCTCATATCACTTAAAATACAGTGCTAGATAGTTATATAGTTATACAAAACCCTTCATCAACTGATTCATAATTTTAGCTTGCAAAGCTACAAGAATAAAACTGATATTTAAATGTGATGCTGTCTGTTCTTTAGATGACATGCAAGACCACAGCAGAGATCAAAAACAGACAGAGAAAGGATTAAATCAGATCCACTTAAATACCAAGAGTTTCTCAGAAAAGACAGAAAAAGATGCCTAAAAAAAAGAAGAAGAAGCTATTGTAACATCTGAGACAGAACTGACACACAGAGAGAAAAGAAATGTTAGCAGACAACGGTGAACTTCCCAACAAAACACACACAGGAAGCTGAAAAGACTGGCTGAAGTTGAGACATTTATGGCTAGACCAACAACCACCACAGTCACCAGAAGGCAGAGGTGTTGACCCAGTATATACCGCGGTGGGAAACTCCAGCTCCACTGAGTTACATGAAACATCTCCCCTGCCAGCACCTACAAACTGTACATGGACAATATGCTGAATGATAACAAATGAATGAAGAGTAGAAATGCTCGATTCATCTTGAATGTTACAACCATCAAAAAGAAAAAAAGACTGACTGGAGCTTCACCATTTAAACAGAGAAA
This sequence comes from Sphaeramia orbicularis, assembly GCF_902148855.1. Lineage (NCBI taxonomy): Eukaryota > Metazoa > Chordata > Actinopteri > Kurtiformes > Apogonidae > Sphaeramia > Sphaeramia orbicularis. Next base: position 25,853,328 of record NC_043977.1, read on the forward strand.
AGGAAGTGGTATGTGGTCCGTGTTTGCACCAAAGGAAGGTTATATCGCACGCCTAGTACTAAGTATTAAGTTAAGGCTGGTTTCTTCCTGCAGTCTACTTTGGTCTGATTTTTCACACTATAATGTTATTCAAAATGCACATCAAAGTAAATCAAATCAAATCAAATTTTATTTATATAGCGCCAAATCATAACAAAAGTTATCTCATGACACTTTACATATAGAGTTGGTGAAAACCAGACTCTAAGCCAATTTACAGAAACCCAACAGAATCCTCCAGTCACACCTTGTTTATGTTGCAAAAATCAGATCAGGTGGCAATGATGTTTATCAGTGTAGAATTCAAGCAACAGAGTAGTTATTTACTACTTAGTCTTTAAACAAATCAATTAATTTGTTATAAATGAGACAGGAACAAATATGAGGGACACATTAAAAGTTCTAACAAAATGTAATCTGTAGATAATCTACATCAGAGTGAAGCATCTTCAGCTTCTATACATCATGGACCAAGAGGCATGAACTGAAAATACTGACAACAGGATAAAAGTAGAAGCAGGAAGCTTTGCTGATAATGATCAAGTCACTTGTGTTCACCAGTAAATATAAATATTTCACCATACCCCAACTGCATGTCATGGAATCACATATAAAAGAGAGTTTTCATCAGATGAGACACTGTCTTAACGTCAGACCAGGTTTAATAATTTAATGAACAAGAAATCGTCAAGTCTAATGAGCAAAGAGCAGAAAAAGTAGATTTAATCAGTATCATGTGACTACTACACATTTGTTGCTGTTTCCAATAGTGACCATGCAGGTGTACTCTGAAGAAAACCAAAAGGTATTCAATGAAAACCCTCTTAGTAGCAACACATTTTTTATCCAAATAACCTTGTTGTGTTGCATAGTTCGGTCCACCTGCAGGTTCCACTAGTATTCATCTGTGACAAACATGGAAGCATGAGCTGCTGTGGTCTGTGGTCTGGTTCAGCAGTGCACATGTCCAAGTAGAACCTCCACCCACACAGTTATAAGCGCTGTGGCTCAATGAAAAACTCTCATTTCCTTTATTTGTTCTTGCATACGAAGAAAGGTCAGCGAATGTATGCACCTCAAAAGAAGAGAAACAGGAAACTCAGCCTCTCTAAGGTTATCACACACAACCAGCTATCATTACAGACTGTACTTTTAACATATATATGACACATTGAATCAACTGCATTTAACAGATGAACAGGTTTTTGTGTTTATAACAGGCTGTTGTGTCATTTGACAAAAAAAAAAAAAAAAAAAAAATAGTAACTAGAATATTTCATGCAGGTGTAAAATGTACAAAGAAAGCCCTTTAGAGTGGACACTTGAGGGCAGCAGAAACAAGCCACTTTGTCACAGTCGTGCCAACGCTGCCAAAGTTGATGTGACAGAGCAGTGAGACAACTGTTCATTGGTTTATTAAATGAAGCGGCCGTACTTGCAGCTTCTTGTACTCATATGATAAATATGAGCATTTCTGCTACGGCTGTCTATCATTAACCCTTTCATGCATGAATTATGAGAACCTTAGTCGAGATTTTTTTCCTGAGTGTTTTTATTCCTCTTTAGGCATGAAAAAAAATGCAGTTGATTTTTTTTAATAAACCTGTTTTGTTTTAGGATTTGTTTCTTTATTGCTGTAACTAAAAAAATTTTCAATAAAAAAAAAGTGCTGAATGAAAAAAAATCTATGATCCAAAAAATTGCATTTGAACACTTTTTTCCTTGATTGAAGTGAATTATTTTTTAATGTATTTTTTAAATGAAAATATATATTTTTTTGTTAAAGCAATAAAGAAACAAATCTACCTTCATAATTGTTTGTGGAGTTCCAAAAATGTCCACTCTGCTAGACACCATGTGTTTAATTTTTGAATATAAGAAAGTGATATACAAAATCTAAACATTTTTAATGCAGCTAATCTGATGTTTTTTCACATTTTATCATATTCCCAATTTTTATTAGCAATTGATTTACACTCAAACATGTTACTGCAGATCAGGTTTATCAAGAACAGCAAAGTTATTGTACTGGTATGGATGTCAGTGTATGGGATGGTGCATAAGCATCCACTGTGTTGGCTGATATGGAACTAAAACAACAAAACTCATGAAAATACAAGAGAACAGATGTAGAATAGCTGTCCACTGTAGTGACCACTATGCATGAAAGGATTAATCATATGTCACCGTGAACCAGCCATAAGCATCTCTATATAAAATTCAGCTCTAAATTGTGAATTGCCACAGTAAAAAAAAAAAAAAAAAGTGCATACAGAACAAATATTGTATATTACACAATCTGCACAGTACTGGCATACCTGACAGTGTTATATGCATTTAAACTAGCCAGTAAAATATAAATATCTTAGAGGTAGCTTTCCATTTTTGTAGGTCACATCATGTTGGCTACGTGTGAATGGAAATAACCAGCCACAAAAGTGATACACAGTACAGTACAAAAGTGCTGTGCAGTCTGTGGCTTTGTTGTTTTTGCAGGGTTGTAATGGGAGTGGGTCTTTATTTCTAGCACAGTACTGAAAGTACTGTCTGAATGCTGTCTTAAATAATCTCATGTCATATTACACACCTTCAGTTTCATAGAGGCTTTTGTGATCTTTCATCCTTTTCTCTGTCCAGGTGATCCCAAATAACTTTTTTACCTGAAATGCATTTTCTTTTTTAATTCTTTACATATGTGCTATATATTCCTGTGTGCGTGTGTGTGTGTGTGTGTGTGTGTGTGTGTGTGTGTGTGGTGTATATATAGAGGTGTTTGTATAGATTAATACGACTGGGAAATTCAAAGTCTGGTCATGCGTTTCAGAAAAAATATGAATATTGTAGAAGCTACAGTACATGGGATACTGTGTCCATATTTTCTGCATGTTTCTTAATACAAATAAAAGCCACGCCCATTACTGTCCTGCAAAAACAACAAAGCTAAAGGCTGCCCAAGACAGTGCTCTCCATATGAGATGATTATTAACATTAGTTTGTATAAATCCTAAGCATGTTTATTGTCAGATTGTAATATTTTTATGTATGTGTAATAGGGTTTTAAACAAATATATAAATGAAAGGCTATTGTTCTTACAGCTGCACACAAATGGTCATAAATGACTGTGACCACATGCTGTAATGCACATCTATGAAAACCTTGATCCTTTATCGCCATCTGCTGGAAATGTTTCACTTGTCATTAACATATGTATAGAATATGCGAAATAAAATACAAGAACTGATTTTCTAAAATGTATTTTATGAACATTGCGCTCTAACACACAGCTGAAATCCTGATGTACAGTTTCTGCTTCAATCAATTCATTCTCTGGTGTTTTTCTCCTACTCAAACAAAATGTGTATTAATTCAGTCTTATTTATTTATTTATTTATTTATTTATTTATTTATTTATTTATTTATTTATTCCTTCTGTTTTAGGTGATTATACAGAATAACGTTGCCTGGGGTGGAATTTTCCATTGTAAACATCATTAAGTATGAGCTCTGTGTCCTTGTATTTTGTTTGATTTTTATATGACCTGCAGCTTTTCACCTCACAAGATCAAACTGAACTGAGACTCTACATTTACTGTTTACCCTGCCTGTTATCAATATACAGATATAGATATAGATATATAGATATAGACATAGATATATAGACATAGATATCGAAATAGACATAGATATAGATATAGACATAGATATACAGACATAGAGATAGATATCGAAATAGACATAGATATAGATATAGATATAGACATAGATATAGATATAGATATAGACATAGATATACAGACATAGATATAGATATTGAAATAGACATAGATATAGATATAGACATAGATATACACATAGATATAGATATATAGATATAGATATAGATATAGATATAGATATAGACATAGATATAGACATAGATATAGATATAGATATAGATATAGATATAGACATAGATATAGATATAGATATAGATATAGATATAGACATAGATATACAGACATAGATATAGATATTGAAATAGACATAGATATAGATATAGACATAGATATACACATAGATATAGATATATAGATATAGATATAGATATAGATATAGATATAGATATAGACATAGATATAGACATAGATATAGATATAGATATAGATATAGATATAGACATAGATATAGATATAGATATAGATATAGATATAGATATAGATATAGATATAGATATAGATATAGACATAGATATAGATATAGATATAGACATAGATATACAGACATAGATATAGATATAGATATAGACATAGATATAGATATAGACATAGATATACAGACATAGAGATAGATATCGAAATAGATATAGATATAGATATAGATATAGATATAGACATAGATATACAGACATAGATATAGATATCGAAATAGACATAGATATAGATATAGATATAGATATAGATATAGACATAGATATACACATAGATATAGATATAGATATGGACATAGATATAGATATAGATATAGATACAGATATAGATATAGACATAGATATAGATATAGATATAGACATAGATATAGATATAGATATAGATATAGATATAGATATAGACATAGATATACAGACATAGATATAGATATCGAAATAGACATAGATATAAATATAGATATAGACATAGATATAGATATAGATATAGACATAGATATAGATATAGATATAGATATAGACATAGATATACACATAGATATAGATATAGATATAGACATAGATATACACATAGATATAGATATAGACATAGATATAGCTATAGATATAGATATAGATATAGACATAGATATAAATATAGACATAGATATAGATATAGATATAGATATAGATATAGATATAGATATAGATATAGATATAGACATAGATATACACATAGATATAGACATAGACATAGATATAGATATAGCTATAGATATAGATACAGATGTTACAGTCCGCACCGGTGTGACTGCCGGCTCCTCCCTCTCCACTTTATCCATTATCAGACCCACCTGCTGTGCACCGGACAGCTGCACCACATCATCATTTAGCCTATTTAAGGCTTGGTGCTGCAGTTGTGCAGCGCTGGTCCATTATCTTCATCACCTGCTCCATAACCCAGACATTTACTCACTCGGACTCTGACTACAACTCAGGTTTTGTTCATCCCATGTTTAAGTTTTGATTTGTGATTTGTGTTAATAAACCCGTTTTTTCCCTTCAGCGCCGTGCATTTGAGTCTACTCCTTCCCACCCTTGTGACAACAGATACAGATGCTGGCACACAAACAGAAAAAAATCATCCCTGGGGTGAACTTCAGTTTTCATCATCTCAAGAAAAGAAAAGAGAACAAAATAAAAACCACATCAAACAGGTCTTTATCATTTTATCATAAAAACCCACAATATAAATCTGAATTTTTGCAGACTTATTTCATGATAGAAGAAAGTGGTATGATATAATTACACCAAATGTAACTTAGATGTCACACCTATCATTTGACCAAAAAAATAAACTCAGAAGCAGAATTATTCTTGGTTGACAGCAATAAGATATGCAGATGATTCTACATTTTCTGTACGTAATGAAAATAGTTTTATTTGAAGTGTGTACAGGGTGGGGGAGCAAAATTTACAATGAACATGTAGTTGTTTTTTCTCAGCAGGCACTACGTCAATTGTTTTGAAACCAAACATATATTGATGTCAGAATCATACCTAACACTATTATCCATACCTTTTCAGAAACTTTTGCCCATATGAGTAATCAGGAAAGCAAACGTCAAAGAGTGTGTGATTTGCTGAATGCACTCGTCACACCAAAGGAGATTTCAAAAATAGTTGGAGTGTCCATAAAGACTGTTTATAATGTAAAGAAGAGAATGACTATGAGCAAAACTATTACAGCAAAGTCTGGAAGATACTATTAAAGAAGAATGGGAGAAGTTGTCACCCGAATATTTGAGGAACACTTGCACAAGTTTCAGGAAGCGTGTGAAGGCAGTTATTGAGAAAGAAGGAGGACACATAGAATAAAAACATTTTCTATTATGTCAATTTTCTTGTGGCAAATAAATTCTCATGACTTTCAATAAACTCATTGGTCATACACTGTCTTTCAATCCCTGCCTCAAAATATTGTAAATTTTGCTTCCCCACCCTGTATTTACTACTTTGAAAGCATTAATTGGTGGAAAAGGGACTTTCTTTAGTGTAGGAAGGGCATGTTATCAGTTGTTTTTTAGATATAATGATGAAACACTCGAAATTGACAGTGAATCATAATTTGCCTTCACATTAGCCAGTTATGGAAGATATATAAATGAATAATAACAAAATGTAGTTTGTAGATAATTTGCATCAGCGTGAAACATCTTCAGCTTTTATACATCAAATACCAAGAGGCATAAACTGAAAATACTGACAACAGGATACAATTAGACGCAGGAAGCTTTGCTGATAATGATCAAGTCACTTGTGTTCACCACTAAATATGAATATTTCATCATACTCCAACTGCATGTCATGGAATCACATATAAGGGAGAGCTTTCATCAGATGAGACACTGTCTTAATATCAGACCAGGTTTAATAATTTAATGGACAAGAAATCATTAAGGCTAACAAGCAAAGAGCAGGTTCTAGATCACTGCCGTCACTTTGTTCCTGTGCATTAGCTATGAAAACAAGTGAGAAACACTAAGCAAGTAGCAAAGACAAAGAGAAAAGGTAGATTTCATCAACATTATGTTTGAAGTTTATTTATTTATTAATTATTTTTCAAAGGGACAGTGCATATTAATGAACATAATGTGTGCCAATATGCAAGTTCATTTCTATCTTTAGTGTCTTACATGTGACTACTATGCTTTTGTTGCTGTTTCCACTGGTGACCATGCAGGTGTACTCTGAAGAAAATAAAATGAAAACTCTCTGTAGATTAGAAGCCACACATTTTTTAGCCAAATAACCTTGTTCTGTTTAATGGTCTGGTCCACCTGCAGGTCCCATTAGTATTCATCTGTGACAAACATGGAAATATTCAGAAAGGCTCAACAGATGACTTTCAGTTCTTTTATTTATACTTGCATACAAAGGAAGGTGAGCAAATGTAGTCACCTCAAAAGAACAGAAACAGGAAACTCAGCTTTTCGAAAGGTGTCAGACACAACCAGCTATAATTATGTTGTGTACTTTTAACACATACTACTCATTAAATCAGCTGCAACTGTGGTACTTTCTTTTTTTTTTTTTTTTATCTCTTTTGTAGCCACACAGCTAAAACACAACTGTAACCCTCACACAAAAGACATTTTTCCTTGATTTAATAACACACTAATATTGCACATACATGAAATACACAGTGTTTACATACTGATAACACAATGAGGATATGTAATTCTAAATTTCATAGATTTCATTTTGTTTGTTGAAAATATATTACTTTTAAGCATGCACAGAGAGTTAACCGCACATTCACAATTCAACAGTTTAGTCAATCTAATATTTAACATGAAGTTAATTAATTAATTATATATCTAATTATTGTTTCTGTTGCAGTTGGGGGTGGGGGGAGTGGAGTTGAATCCAGGTTGCAGCTGTTGTAAATGGACCAAACTATCAACAGGAAGAGAATTTTTTGGTTAGTAACCTGGCCCCCAAAGGGAAGGCAAGGGGTATTGTTTATGATTCAGTTTGTTTGTTTGTTAGTTAGTTGGTTTGTTTGTTTGTTAACACTCTAGCAGCAAAATTATTAATTAAATTCATACTAAATTTAGTTTATAGATTGCCAGTGACCCAACTACATTTTGGGAAAAGTACGTCAAAGTTTCAATTTTGTATGAATTTTTAAATATATTTTTTTCTCCCATTTACTTATAATGGACAAATTTTCACATGTCCGTAGCAGCAGAACTATTGGTTGAATTCATACCAAACTGATGTTATAGACTGCCAGTGACCCAGAATGGATCTCATTACATTTTGGGAACAGTAGGTCAAAGTTTAAATTTTTATGAATTTTTAAAGTCTTCCCATTTACTTGATACTGGCACAAGGAACAAATGATTAAATTTTGGTGGTGATTGGGGGGGTGGGGGGGGGGGCAGTGATCTGCCTTGGCTGAGGTCTGCGCTCTCCGAATGCTTTTCTTGTTTAATTTAGGCTTAAGGTTGTTAGTTGTGATTTTTAAGTTTCTGTGGATATATCGTTTGTCCACATGTTTCTTTTTTGGAAACTTAAGACTAACTGCCCTGTTACTGTATGTATTTTGTAGGGTTTTTTTGTTTTGTTTTTTTACTGTGTGTCTATTATTGGCTTTTTTTGCCTGTTATGTCAGTGAAGTTCTGTTGTGTCTATTTGGGTCTGGTCAGTTAGTTTCTTAAATTTCTTTAGTACTGGCCTGAGATCAGTTCTGTGTATGTGGCTTCTTTTATGGACCCAGAATGCGAATTTTGGATTTTGTAAATTGATTTTTCCACCTTTTTGGGTTAAATAAAATCATTTTATGCCCTTCAGCTTGGTCCCTTATATCATGTCCATGTATTGTCACCACCCACTCACATACATACAACTAACTGATGAAAATAATATTTCAAAACTCTGTATGGGTAAAATCCAGGTCTGCAAATACATTTTTCACAAATACAAAACAGTGTCACAAATGCCTGATTCAAAAGATGTTTTGTAATTATTTGTAGATGAATTGCATGTACATAGAGATGTTTTTGTTTGTGTATTTGCAGAGTTGTTTTGTACTTGCAGATTAAACTATGCATATATACACTAATGGTTGATCTGTTCACAAATATAATAATGAAACAGTTTAATGTCCATACATTTTTAATTCCCGTGTATGACCATCACAAGTCTGATGTTCATTAAATAGTTGATTTTCTGTATTTATTTGAGCAAATAAAGCTTATATTCCACAAAACAAAACAAAGCGCATACACCCTTAAAGCAGTGTCAGTATTTTGTGTGAGAACCACAGTTTTTCAGACCAGTCTTCATCTTATCAGGTTCTGAGTCCTGTGTAGGTCTTTTTGCTGAGATGTCCCTGTGCTGTTCTGTGAAGAATCTGCCTGATGTTGAGCATTTGATGTTCTTGTGGTTCAGGTTTCTGGATTGGGTTATATTGGATGACATTATACAAGACTCTGTCTGCTTGGAGCCATGCTGAGGGTCACTGTTGCGCTGGAATAAAGCTCTTGAACATACTTTCACAGGGAGGGAACCGTCTAATCCTTCAAAATGTTACAGTACATAGTGGAATACATAATTCCATGAATTTCAATGAATTTGAGCTCTTTGCTGCTCAGTAACCATCCACTACTGGCATACTTGAATGAAACCACAACACATTGTTCTTGGTAATGTTCAGCAGGCTGTTGTGATACGTACTGTACCCCATCACATCCAAAAAACAGGGCATATACACTGGGGTTGCCATTGTTTTCACAAATTTCAAATGCATCTTTGGTTTGGGGAATAGCAGCATTGCATATGCAATATTCTTATCTATTTAATTAAATTTTATCCTTGTATCCTTGTTTATCCTTGTGCTTTATTTTACTTTCTTTGTATTTATTATCATAATGCATTGTTATGTCTAAGTGGTGTTGTGTTATTGTTCACCCACTTAGTTTTATTTTGACTTGCAGATTTTATTTTTTGTCACATTTTATCCAAGTTATCTATCTATCTATCTATCTATCTATCTATCTATCTATCTATCTATCTATCTATCTATCTATCTATCTATCTATCTATCTATCTATCTATCTATCTATCTATCTATCTATCTATCTATCTATCTATCTATCTATCTATCTATCTTCCATTTTTGTGCTTGAACATTTCTTTTGCATTTATTATCATAATGTATTATTGTGTGTAACTGATGTGTTATTGCAAATAAAGCTCTTAAGCTCAAAGGTGAAGTGGATTATATCACAGAATGACATAAATAATCATCATAACAGTGCCTCTAATGCAGTTGCTAGAAAAGACAATAACAGTTTAAGCCTTCATTATTTTCACTTCATTCGTATGTATTTTTCTTATATGGAAATTCAAAAGCTGCAAATGTATTTTATTTGCATATGTATGTATTTGTATGAAGGTTCATGTGTGAAACTGTCCTTCATACATATTTTATGTAATTGCAGACATGCCTGGTGATCCAAACCTTTAGTTTAGTGCATGCTTGCTTGTTTTAGTGTGTTTGTTTATGTGCAAATGTGTCCCCTGGACCACTTTTTGCCTTTGTTTGAAATGCCAGGTTAATGAATGAGGGCCTCAGTAATGGCAGTCGGTAGGCGCCCTTGGCCATATTCACCAGAGAATAAATGACTGAGATGAGGCCTGGCAACAAAAAAAGGGTTCATTCCTATCCAGCAACATGTAAATCATTTCAGCATCACTGAATTTGTTTTTGTTAAGAAAAGAAAATCCTCTTCTTAACACACCCATCACTAACATAATGTAGATTAGCCGGTTTGATTACGTTCATTATCCAGCTGATGTGAGGGAATTATGAGAATGAAACAATATTTTGAGCGTTAAAGCAAAACAATGTCTTAATGCGTGCTCATTCAGTGCAGGTCTTTAAATACTGTACGTCTGCTACAGGAAGCCTCAACACAAACCCACTCACTCGCTCATGCACTCACATATACATAATGCCATCACATGGATCATGAATACATTTCCTGTCAAGTCTCTAACAGTCATTGTGCTGTACACTCACTTGCACACTAAAGCCAAGCCTGCCTCTGAGTCACACTTTTTCAGCTAGTTAAAAAAAAGAGGTGATTGGAGAACAGTTATTACATAAAAGTCCAGGAGCTAAAGTAGAACCTAATTAAATCTGCGGGCAATGTATGCGATTGTGTTTGCGGTCGTTTGCCTGCGAGTGTGTTTGTGTGTGTGTGATTCTGTGTGTGACCATGGCTAGTCTATGACCCTATCAGGCATTGATGGATGTTTGTGAATATGTGAGATGCCTCTTGGAAAGCCCAAGGCAGAACACAGAGACACATCAGAGGAGCTAATACCTCTGTTCTCCATCTTGAATACTGCATGATTTGCTCGTACATGGACGGTGCATGAATTTAAATCAGTGGTAGCAGAACACGTTTTTTTTTTTTTTTTACACTAATGGCTCGGAGAGGGAATATGTATTGTTTATTGGACTTTGCAGCACATAAAGAGATTAAACAGTTTGTCTGATTAAGTATTCATTCTCTCCCAGCTGTTCACAGAACACAGTGAAAGCAAATCTACTGTGAATCTGAGTTGGTGTTTGTCTTTTCACACATATCTTTATGTACTGCTATGCAAAGATGCAAGTGTGTCCAAGTGTGCAAATGGGAAGGAAGCGACACAAAGTACTCAGTTTCAGTCGTTTTCATGTGGTCGAGTGGAGAAGAGGATACACTTTCAGGTTTTACACTAACATTCTTCTCATATGAAGTTTTAGGTTGTTTTGTACATTTAACCAGGGAGCCATGGGGCGGCCATGGCTCAGATGGTAGAGTGGGTCGTCAGTTCGAATCCTGCTCTGTCCTAGTCAGTCCATTGTGTCCCTGGGCAAGGCACCTCACCTTCCTTGCCTCCGGTGCCACTCACACTGGTGTATGAATGCGTATGAATGTTTGGTGGTGGTCGGAGGGGCCTGCCCCAGGGCAACCATGGCTACAAATGTACGAGTAGTTTACCACCACCAGAGGGAGAATGTGACAGTGAATGAATAATGGGTCAATAATGTAAAGCACTTTGAGTGACCAAAAAACAGCTCTATATAAATCTAATCTAATCCATTATTAAGGTCTGCACAGTAAAGACATTCACAATGATAATGCATATGCTGATGCTTCATAAGTGTAGTGTTTTTCGTATCCACCACTTCAGTCGAGCTGATAAATATGCTAAAATGTGTTATACCCATGAAAATGCATTGAGATCCATTTGAATATTATTACAAATTAAATGAAATAAAAAAAAATCATACTGAAATGTCATTAGATGCAGATGAGAAGTAGTTACTTTGACTCATTCTGGTATATTTACATGGGTGTATGGTTTATACAACAATGTTCATAAATATGCATGGTTCCTATTAAGTGAACCAATAAATAAATGAAAATAATTTACTAAGGTTAAGATTATTATTCAAATTGCTTTATTATCCCTGTAGGGAAATCCGGCCTTTGCATTTTCTATAGACAAACTGGGCAAATGCTCAGGACCCCCAAGCCCCCAAAGGGCCCCAAAACTGCATGTTCAGCCTCATCTGACGAAAATTAAAATGTCCTGTCTTTATCTGTAGTTATCTCATGTGTTTATTACATCCCTTATACACTTAAAAAAAAGTAGGATATAAATAAAATATAGTGCAATGATAAGCTGTGGCAGGTCTTTTTGTGGCAGTATTAGGTCATATTCGTTGGACCGCACCATCACACAGTTAGTGCCGTAGTGGGCCGCCAACAGGTATGGTGGGAATAATTGACAGCTACCCACCTACCATTACTGTTAGCGAAAGTATTAAACAAAACAAACTTCATAATGGCATCAAAGAGAAGTTATCTCAGCGGCTGTTGTATTTTCTTATTCATAGTAAGGATTTTTTATAAACCCTCAAAATCTGTTTTATTTATTGACGTATAGAGGATTGGTGTTTTCCTTGAATTATATATATATATATATATATATATATATATATATATATATATATTTATTTATTTTTATTATTTTTTTTATCAGTTTAACTTGCCTGAGTGGCTCAACTTAAGTTGTTTAATTTTAACTGTAGCCTGTTTTGCTCATGAAGTGTAATAGATTGTGGCATCTTAGTAGACTATCTAAAGGGTTTAGGAATCTCTTCATATGTAGTTTGACAAATTTGGGGCCCCCAAACAGCATCTTGCTTGGGGCCCCCACGAAGCTAGAAACGGCCCTGATTTTATCCATCCATACACATACACAGTACCCAGAATTAGCATTAGCAATTAGCATTAATCCATAAAGACCCAGTGCTACTTTTGTGTCAGTTCCCAAATATATTTTTCTCTATATTTAATCTTTCTGAAATTATCACCATTTATTGTAATATTATCCTCTGTATTTTGCATTTTTCAGTGTAAATCATGTATTTTCCCTATGTTTAATTCACTGATCATGTAGATATTCGTTAAAGCTCAGATTAAAGTTGAGGGTTATTGTATCAAAAACAGAGAAAACTGAAAAATAGCGTCTTTTTCTGTCCAATCTCAATAACTGAACATAAACCCAGTGTGTCCATCCACTGTCATTGATCCAACTCCATGGGTTTTACTGGTGAATCAATGTTGTAGAAGATGACAGTGTTTCCACGGTAACTACGGTGCCTCTGACCGTCCAAATGGGTCATATCTGATGACCATGAAAAGATGACAAATTATATTTTACAACAATTATTTCAATGTGTTGACAGATTTAGGGGTTCAGAAGTTATTAAACAGTTCAGATCAGTAGATGGTTTGGTTTCCAGTGGCTGTTTGGGTTTTTATGGGTTAAAACATAGCACACATCCATATCAGTCAGCTGCCACTGAAGGTGCCACTTTAATCAGAGTGAACAATACGTTTGATGGTTATTTGGTGTGTTATTGCTGCAGCCGATTAGCATCTGATTCTGATTGATCTGACATTTTCTATTGAATTGTAACAGACCTTGTGATGATGTGATGGAGCAGAGGTCGTGGATCATCACAGCTTGAATATCATCATGAAAATTGGTACATCAGTAACTGTTGAGATATTTCAGTCTGGATGCAACAGACTAAGAAAACGCAGAGAGATGGATCACACAACAATCCATCCTTATGTTAGATAATCATAACTGTTTAGTTTTGTCATATTGCATCATTATACCATTATTTCATGTTGTTCAGAGTAGTTTGATACCTGCTTTATGTCATCGAAGAGAATATTTTCTTCTTGTACTTGCTAATGTATTGTCTTTTTGAGGCAAAGTGATGCGATTCTCCCAGAGATAAATGTCAGTGTCTGTTTTTTAGCCCTAGGCCATCGTTAGGGTTGTTGTTTTAGCAGGATTATAATGACCGTACATATAGATTTTTATTCTCTGTTTCAACATATGCACAACTGGATGATACAGGGAATATGTAAACTGTAATAAGAATATAACTGTTATAGAAGCATAGAAGCTATATGGGGCAAAGAATAAAAGACAGCCCAAGTGTAAAGAAAAAACCCAATGATATTCTTCATTTCACTTGGTATAATATATCATAAGATTATTTAAGAAAATGTGGAGACAGTCAACCCAAGAGAGTTCAAGATTGTACTAAATTAAAAAGGAGGTCACACTATACTGACTTTTACCTATAGATGTCACAAAAGGGAAAATGAGAGGACTCAAATGCACAGTACTGAAGGGAAAAAATAACAAGTTTATTTAACAAAAAATGAAAACCAGACAACGAAAAACCTAATACAAAAACTAAAGTAGAGTCCATAGGAAAAAAAAAAAAAAAACATACAAAACCTGAGTCAGAGTCCGTGGATGAATATGATCAAATGTCTGGGCTATGGAAAGGAGTGAGGAGTAATGGACCAGCGCTGCATGGCTGCAAACCAAAGCCTTAAATAGGCTGAAGGTAATTGGCTGCAGCCATGCAGCGCCAGCAGGTGAATCTGATGATGAAAATGAAAAGGTGGAGCTGAGGGTCGCACAGGCCCATAACCAAAAGGGAGGAGCAAAGAGTCACAAGCACAGATCCTGACAGGACCCCCCCCCAAGGGACGGCATCCTGACATCCCCAGAGAAGCGAAAAAAGCCCCCACGAAGACCAGGGCATCCTGGAATATAGAAGGGATCCTGGCAAAGGGGCACGAAGAACCACAGGGCAGACGGGCTGAAGCACCTCCCGGTGGGATGGCGTGAAGAGCCTCCGGGCAGACTGGCTGAAGAACCTCAGGGTGAACAGGCTGACGCACCTCCCGGTGAAACGGCGTGAAGAGCCTCCGGGCAAAGAGGGTGAAGCACCTCCCAGTGAAACGGCGTAAAGAGCCTCTGGGCGGACTGGCTGCAGAACCTCAGGGCGAACAGGCTGAAGCACCTCCCGGTGAAGCGGCATGAAGCGCCTCCGGGAAGACTGCTGAAGCACCTCAGGGCAGACTTCCGGACCAGGACGTGGAAAACCTCCAGACCAGGACGTGAGAAACCCTCCGAAACAGGTCAGAAAACCCCCTGGTTCGTGGATCTCCAGGGCTGTGGCAGACAGGACTCTAGCTGGATTTAGGACATTGACTGGAACTGAATATGACTGGACTAGTGACTCTAACTGAGACAAGACTGACCGGACAAAGACTGGACTACAGACATCGACTGGAATTGGACTATGGCTGGACCCATGACTCTGGCTGACTGAGACTGGACAGACAGGGGAACGGAGAGGGAGACACAAAGAGCGAGGCCGAGACGGGGAGACACAAAGAGCGAGGCCGAGACGGGGAAACAGGAACGCTGCCGGACGGAACCGGACTTCAGGAACGCTGCCGGACGGAACCGGACTTCAGGAACGGACAGGAACAGGCTTTAAAAAACGCTGCGCGAACAGACAGAAACAGATTGCAGGAACGCTGCATGGACAAACTGAATCAGGCTTCAAAAAACGCTGCGCGGCCGGAACCGGACTTCAAGGAGGGGAAACTACCAGACGGCGTACTAGCCTCCAGGTAGTACTGAAAAATACACACGGAGAAATACACACGGAGAAATACACACGGAGAAATACACACGGACAGAGAGAGACAGGGAGGAACGAATAAAACAAGCAGAACAAACAAACTAACATGAACAGGCAGATCAGAGCTAATAAACTCACTCAAACCATTAGACACACGAAGGAAAAGACACAAGAGAAGAACCCGGACCCCACGAAGGCCCAGGTCCCCACAAGGAATAGGATACTGGAACACGAGGCGGAAACAGACGAGAGACAGAAAATCACCGGAAAAAAACAACACGGGAGGAGAGCCCGGACTCAGCGTGGTCCGTGGCCCCACACAACATGGGAACGCCGGTAAAACAAGGCAGGAAACAAACAGGGAACAGAGACACACTGGGAGAAAAACCGGGGTATGCACCCGACGGCTCCGGGCCCTCCCGAACCAACCGGCACGGAGGAGACCGAGCCGCCGTCGCTGAGGACAAGGGTGAGGACAAAGGTAAGTCTCAGAAAAGCCGGATATAGGGCAGGGAAGCGCAGAACGACGGTATAGAGGAGAGCTATGGAAAGGCGAACGAAACCAGGGATGAAAAAACTAAAAACACGAAAAAAAAAAAAAAAAACGGGTCCCTTCAGTACCGGCTGAGTCCAGGTATGGCTGGTCCATTCTGTCACAAAAGGGAAAATGAGAGGACTCAAATGCACAGTACTGAAGGGAAAAAATAACAAGTTTATTTAACAAAAAATGAAAACCAGACAACGAAAAACCTAATACAAAAACTAAAGTAGAGTCCATAGGAAAAAAAAAAACATACAAAACCTGAGTCAGAGTCCGTGGATGAATATGATCAAATGTCCGGGCTATGGAAAGGAGTGAGGAGTAATGGACCAGCGCTGCATGGCTGCAAACCAAAGCCTTAAATAGGCTGAAGGTAATTGGCTGCAGCCATGCAGCGCCAGCAGGTGAATCTGATGATGAAAATGAAAAGGTGGAGCTGAGGGTCGCACAGGCCCATAACCAAAAGGGAGGAGCAAAGAGTCACAAGCACAGATCCTGACAGGACCCCCCCCCAAGGGACGGCATCCTGACATCCCCAGAGAAGCGAAAAAGCCCCCACGAAGACCAGGGCATCCTGGAATATAGAAGGGATCCTGGCAAAGGGGCACGAAGAACCACAGGGCAGACGGGCTGAAGCACCTCCCGGTGGGATGGCGTGAAGAGCCTCCGGGCAGACTGGCTGAAGAACCTCAGGGTGAACAGGCTGACGCACCTCCCGGTGAAACGGCGTGAAGAGCCTCCGGGCAAAGAGGGTGAAGCACCTCCCAGTGAAACGGCGTAAAGAGCCTCTGGGCGGACTGGCTGCAGAACCTCAGGGCGAACAGGCTGAAGCACCTCCCGGTGAAGCGGCATGAAGCGCCTCCGGGAAGACTGCTGAAGCACCTCAGGGCAGACTTCCGGACCAGGACGTGGAAAACCTCCAGACCAGGACGTGAGAAACCCTCCGAAACAGGTCAGAAAACCCCCTGGTTCGTGGATCTCCAGGGCTGTGGCAGACAGGACTCTAGCTGGATTTAGGACATTGACTGGAACTGAATATGACTGGACTAGTGACTCTAACTGAGACAAGACTGACCGGACAAAGACTGGACTACAGACATCGACTGGAATTGGACTATGGCTGGACCCATGACTCTGGCTGACTGAGACTGGACAGACAGGGGAACGGAGAGGGAGACACAAAGAGCGAGGCCGAGACGGGGAGACACAAAGAGCGAGGCCGAGACGGGGAAACAGGAACGCTGCCGGACGGAACCGGACTTCAGGAACGCTGCCGGACGGAACCGGACTTCAGGAACGGACAGGAACAGGCTTTAAAAAACGCTGCGCGAACAGACAGAAACAGATTGCAGGAACGCTGCATGGACAAACTGAATCAGGCTTCAAAAAACGCTGCGCGGCCGGAACCGGACTTCAAGGAGGGGAAACTACCAGACGGCGTACTAGCCTCCAGGTAGTACTGAAAAATACACACGGAGAAATACACACGGAGAAATACACACGGAGAAATACACACGGACAGAGAGAGACAGGGAGGAACGAATAAAACAAGCAGAACAAACAAACTAACATGAACAGGCAGATCAGAGCTAATAAACTCACTCAAACCATTAGACACACGAAGGAAAAGACACAAGAGAAGAACCCGGACCCCACGAAGGCCCAGGTCCCCACAAGGAATAGGATACTGGAACACGAGGCGGAAACAGACGAGAGACAGAAAATCACCGGAAAAAAACAACACGGGAGGAGAGCCCGGACTCAGCGTGGTCCGTGGCCCCACACAACATGGGAACGCCGGTAAAACAAGGCAGGAAACAAACAGGGAACAGAGACACACTGGGAGAAAAACCGGGGTATGCACCCGACGGCTCCGGGCCCTCCCGAACCAACCGGCACGGAGGAGACCGAGCCGCCGTCGCTGAGGACAAGGGTGAGGACAAAGGTAAGTCTCAGAAAAGCCGGATATAGGGCAGGGAAGCGCAGAACGACGGTATAGAGGAGAGCTATGGAAAGGCGAACGAAACCAGGGATGAAAAAACTAAAAACACGAAAAAAAAAAAAAAAACGGGTCCCTTCAGTACCGGCTGAGTCCAGGTATGGCTGGTCCATTCTGTCACAAAAGGGAAAATGAGAGGACTCAAATGCACAGTACTGAAGGGAAAAAATAACAAGTTTATTTAACAAAAAATGAAAACCAGACAACGAAAAACCTAATACAAAAACTAAAGTAGAGTCCATAGGAAAAAAAAAAACATACAAAACCTGAGTCAGAGTCCGTGGATGAATATGATCAAATGTCCGGGCTATGGAAAGGAGTGAGGAGTAATGGACCAGCGCTGCATGGCTGCAAACCAAAGCCTTAAATAGGCTGAAGGTAATTGGCTGCAGCCATGCAGCGCCAGCAGGTGAATCTGATGATGAAAATGAAAAGGTGGAGCTGAGGGTCGCACAGGCACAGGTCCATAACCAAAAGGGAGGAGCAAAGAGTCACAAGCACAGATCCTGACAATAGAAGCCATTTAGTTGTGATTTTTCTGTTTGAACACCATGCACATACAGATATGAACCACATTTTCTTGCTGTGTCTTAATTAACCCATAAAGACCCAGTGCTACTTTTCTGGTAGTTCCCAAATGATTTTTTTTTTTTTTCTGTATTTGACCTTTCTTAACTGATTTATCATCATTTATTATAGTATTGTCCTCCATATTTTGCATTTTTCACTATAAATCACATGTTTTCCAATATGTGATTTCCTGTATTTAATTTAGATGTTCATGAAAACTCACAGTAAATTCAAAGGTTGTTGTATCAAAACACAGAAAACTCAAGAAAAAGGGACTTTTTCAGCAAATATATCATTAACTGAGCATAAATCATAATATGAATAATAAGCAGAATATTTTTACTTTTTTTTTTTTTAGTTTTACATTTTTGCAATTTTTAATTGCCCTGTGTATATTCAGTTCGGTTTATTGTCTTTTTATTCTTCTCTGCACCAAAATTATTACACTGTGTATGATTGTGCAATAACAATAAAGATTCATCTATCTAAAACAAGTGTCTCCATCCACTGTCATTGCTCAAACTCTATGGGTTTTACTGGTGAATCAGTGTTGTAGAAGATGATGGTGTTTCCATGGTAACTACAGAGCCTCTGAACATCCAAATGGGTGATATCTGAGGACCATGAAAAGATGACAACCTGTATTTTACACCAATTATTTACATGCAATGATAGGATTAGTGGATCAACAGGTATTAAACAGTTTAAATCAGTAGATGCTTTTTGTTAACTGTGGATTTTTGGGTCTTTATGGGTTAAGAGACTGAGATAAAGATGTATACTCATTACAAACCTGCAAAAACAACAAAGCCTGAGACTTTGGCACATACAGCACCATACATCACCTGTACCTCTTGTGCTCCTACATCCACCCTGGATAGGTTTTCAGTTCACACCTACCGGCAATTTAGAGTCACCAACCTGTTATTAACTTACGAACCCTCTTGATTAAATGCCTGCAGGGAGTATGTCAAGGTGTTAAGGATGGATACGTCAATAAATCTCATCAAAATGCTAAACTATACTTGCAGCTTGTTGCCTTTCCACAGCTGATGTTTTCTTTGCAACCATATTGGAGTGAAAAAAACTGCCTTTTCAGGCTTCAACTAACAGCCTTGGCTTCCTCTGAACTTCCTGCATTCCAGCAAAAACAGGGATACAAAGGTTACTGAATATGTTAAGACAATATGAAAATATAAGCACAGCATCTGACAGCAGTGTTATATCTGAGAACACAAAGCAAAATTCAACAAAAGCCTTTTCCCCTTTTTGTTTCTTTTCCCTTGGTTGATAGGCTATTATTATTTGCAGATGTGCATTTTTGTTGTTTGGTGGAATATCAATGCTTGCAGAATGAGAAACACACATCTATAAGTCACACATACACAAAAAGCACTGGTGTGGAAAAATGGAATCATTTTGCAGGGATTTTTCTGTAGTTTATGAGTGAAAATATTTAAGAACAATCACCAGGGAACAAAAGCATCTACTGATAATATGTTTAATAACTTTTGAACCGCTAATTCCATCAATACACTGAAATAATTCAGGTAAAATGCTGTTTCTGAGCTTTTCATCTGCATCAGATATGACCCATTTGGACGTTCAGAAAATTGGTAGTGAACAGGAAAATACTAAGATGTTCTGCAACTTTGATTCTCCAGTTTGGACAAGTGACAGTGGACGATGGATTTGACTGAAAAAGTCACTATTAGGTGGTGTGGTCTGCTCTTGTCTGTATGTAGCAGTATTAACTAGAAAAGCACTTGGAGAGCACAGACCTCCACCAAGGCAGACCCCCCCCCAAATCACCACCAAAATTTTATCATTTGTTCCTTGTGCCAGTATCAACATTTCCTGAAAATTCCATGAAAATCCATCCATGACTTTTTGAGTTATCTTGCTAACTAACCAATCAACAAACAAACAAACAAACCCTGGCAAAAACATAATCTCCTTGGCGGAGGTAAATATGCATTCTGAGTTTGTCACACTACAGAAAAATTATGTTATTATTATCATTAGCAGTAGTAGTAGTAATAGTAGTAGTAGTGGTGGTTAATCATGTCTATAAAATCATGAAAATGTTGAAAAATCATCGTTTCTAAAAGCTCAAAACTCCTTGTTTTGTCCAATATTTAATGATATTTAACTTACTTTCATAAAGTAGTAAAGAATCCAGAAATTATTGTAATGTAAGAAACTGGAATCAGATAATTATATTTTTTTCCCTTCAGTTTTCTCTGTTTTGATGTAATGATAACCTTTGCATTTACACTACGCTTATTTTAACATGTACATAGTCAGTAAATGTAAGAAAACACCTAATTTTCTCTGAAAAATGCCAAATGCAGAGATTAATATGAGAATAAATGGTGATAAATCACTTAGGAAAGGTTAAATGTAAAAGAAGAATTCATTTGGAAGCTGCCACAAAATAGTTCTATGTCTTTAACCCTTTCATGCATAGTGGTCACTACAGTGGACAGTTATTCTACAGCTGATCTCTTGTATATTCATGGATTTTGTTTTAGTTTCATATCTGCCAACACATGCATCATCCCATACACTACAACTGATAACATTACTGGAACTTTGCTGTTCTCAATCAACTTGATCTAACATGTTTGAGTGTAAATCAATCGCTTGTTACCATTATTAGACTGTAATTAACAACAGAAAGATCTATCTATCTATCTATCTATCTATCTATCTATCTATCTATCTATCTATCTATCTATCTATCTATCTATCTATCTATCTATCTATCTGTCTGTCTGTCTGTCTGTCTGTCTGTCTGTCTGTCTGTTTGTCTGTCTCTCTGTCTGTCTGTTTGTTTGTTTGTTTATTTAGCATATTATCTCCATGAAGTGAGTAATAACTTGTATTAGAGTTTGTTAAAATATGAGAAAACATCAGATTAACAGCTATAAAATGTTCTTATTTCATAGTTTTCACACAGTATATCAGTTTTCTTTGCTTTCTTTGGTGTCCAGTTTAGTGGATGTTTTTGCAACTCTATGGAAAATAGCTTCATAAAAAAATAAATGCCCAAAGAGGAATAAAAACACTCAGGAAAAAAAAAAAAAAAAATCTTGATTAAGGTTCTCATAATTCATGCATGAAAGGGTTAAGGGTTAAAGAACAGTACCAGGAAACCAATGATATGATATGATATGATATGACATGACATGATATGATATGATATGATATGATATGATACATGTGTTCAGATCTTGTTTCCTCGCTGCCCTCAAGTGGACAAAAATATTAATACAGACAAAAAAAATCAGTTGTTAACGATGCTGCTTCTGCATCATAAAAGTATGGATTAGATGGAGCAGAAATGATCATAAACAAATAAAGTGACGTGCAGAGGATGCAGGGATGCGCGGACCACCCAAAGGCGCATAAACAGAGGCAGATGCATGTGCAGAAAAGGCATTTAGGGTGGAATCGGTTGCAGTTTAACATCATTTTGAATCGACAGGAAGGTCTGCACACAGGCTGCACAATACGCACGCTTCTGCTGAGTCCTCCCCCCTCCTCCTCCTCCTCCTCCTCCTCCTCCTCCCTCCTCCTCCTCCTCCTTTTCCTCCTCTACTCTCCTGTAAACGTCCTCGGAGGACTTGAGGCATTTCCATTGGCCACGTCGAAGAGAGAGAGGAGGGGAGAGACTCAGTGACTGGCACGAATTCCACAGCGCTCCTCAAATTTCTTCAAATCACGGACCTCCTGCTCGAATCCGTCCCGACAAACATCCAGAGCAGCTCCCCCTCCTCACACAAGACCTCCGCCGCTTGCACAAAATGGTAACTTTACAGCCGGATTCTGCTCTCAAGTTTTTCTTTTATCCACTGTGGAATTTGGTTTGGAAACGGCTGTGAATTTCCCTAACTCCCATCTCCCATCCTGACCCTTTACTTTCTGTTTTTGTTTTTTTGTTTTTATTTTTTTTATTTCCAGATGTTGCGAAGTGCTGCCGTGCTCCTTCTGCTGTCCGTGGCTCTCTCTAACGCAGAGGTAAGTTGGATTAAGTCGCCTTTATTTCTCATATGAGCTCCTAAATGATCATAACTGTCTTTAGGCTTTTTGCAGCGAGAAGCAAAATGTTCCTTATTGCTTTTTTTTTTTTTTTTACATTATAACTGTGCGCCAAAGTGTCCTTTACGCACAGACAGCACCTTTGTTCATATGCTTAACGACCCTATACTCAACCCTGAGCTGTGGTGAAATGAGCCATATTTGGGTAATTTCAGAGTCAATAGCCTGTTATGGCATTTTTCTTCTTAAGGAGAACCAATTATGCCACTATTGTTGCAATCATGAACATTCATTATGGAGACAATTAACGCACAGTTAAACTAAACTGCCTCTAGGCCCGTTTTTCAACAGTTTCAATCTCTAGAAATTACTGCTGCCATAACAATTTAATAAGCTTTTATGTCTCAAATGTAGTCATATATTGTATATCCTCCTGCACCACACACACACACACACACACACACACACACACAGAAACACACCATCTATTGTGTGTTTTTTTTTTTTTTGGACTTGTGAGGTAAGCAGGACTGCATAACCTGCCATGGAGGAAAAGGGTGGAGGAAAAAAAAAGTGACATACATCTGTGAAAAGAAAAGAAGGGTGGGCAGTGTTTGTGTAAAGCTCACAAGCTCAAACCCCCCCCCCCCCTTAGGGTTTGACGACCCTCATCATCAATATTGTAGGATGCAAAACACTCCGCCAACTGGTGGCAGCTCTAATGGCATACAAACAGGGTGTTTGGGTGGTCAGTGTTTGTCTGTGTACTCAGGGGTGGTGACAGTACTCACCTCATCTGTCTCACACTGCAGCTCTAAGTGGTCACGCTGTGGGTAAACTCACAGACTGGTTGATGTAGGGTTACACCGACTGTTCATCCAATATTCACATTTCTATAGTTATTGGGAGTGTTTTTATCTTAGCAGGTATCGAACAATATAAACACATTTAACCCTCACTGTCTACCATGAGTATCTATCCTATCCTGTCAACATATTCTATCAAAACATTCAAATAAAAAAGGTAAAATGCAGTTTATGAGGTTTTCAGTGGTGACACATGTGTCCTATTTGTACATTCAAAGGCTTCATAGTGAATGTGAACACCATCTTTTTCTGCAATATTGATTCACCAGTAAAGCCTATGTAATTTCAGAAGTGGCAGTGGTCATAGACACTAGTTTTTATCTTCAGTCAATGATATTTATGCTGAAAAAATCTTTTTTTAGTTTTGATGTAAAGCTTTTTTGAAGATAGGTTTAAGGCACGGGTGTCAAACATGCGGCCCGAGGGCCAAATCTGGCCCGCCAAAGGGTCCAGTCCGGCCCGCGGGATGAATTTGTAAAATGCAAGAAATGCACTGAAGAAATTAGCAATCAATGGTGTTAAAATCATTTTAGGTTATTTCAATCTAAAGTGAATCAGACCAGTAACATACTATCATAATAACCTATAAATAATGAAAATTGCAAATATTCCTCTTTGTTTTAGTGTAAAAAAAAAAAAAAAAAGTAAAATTACACAAAAATGGTTACATTTACAGACTGGCCTTTTATAAAAATTTCTGAAATGTGGAATTTTAACAATATTCTGCCTCTTACAAAATTTTTTTGTGTATTTGTAGATCCACTGTGATCTGTAAGTTGTGCATACATGTATAAATGAGAAATTAAGGCATAATATTGTTAACATTGCACTTATTTTTCGTAAGATTTTCAGGTTGTTCATATTTGTTCATGTTATGTTCAAGTACAGTTCGTAGATGTAAACATTTTCATGACAGAATTTTACTTTTTTCACTCAAAAACGTAGATTTATAAGTTATTTTATAAGTTCTTATCCTATTATTTGTATTAATTTATTGGTCCGGCCCAGTTTGTATCATATTAGGCTGTATGTGACCCCTGAACTAAAATGAGTTTGACGCTCCTGGTTTAAGGTTTAAATTTATTCAGTCATCTTCTCTAATACAGAACATACAATCAATGAGGTTGATTTTAAGTCAACTGACTGTGAATTCTGTTTAGACTGAACAGGCTTAGGCAGAAGCTAAATGCTTATATACGCCTCACCTATATTCAAATCAAAATCAGTTTTAGGCGACCAATCAATACATCAAAAATCCTTCTTGCTTGTATCCCTCAAAAATATCTTTACAAACCAGTGTTTTGAAAACCATTAATGAATTATACATCTTTGAATGTATATTTATGTATGTAATAACAGAAATACATCTTCTTTTTATACATTTAACAGCTTTTTGTACAGTAAACATACAAACACCTCTAGAATCATACCTGCTTTCCCATGTCAAAAAGAACTTTTGAACAGAGTGACCTTTGTTTGGCTCGGAACATTATTTGCACGGTTTTATAATAAAACAAGTCATTGAATTTCATCCACCTCATTAGTAAAATTAGGTATAGGAAATACCCCATTTTCACTGAAAAATACAAAATACAAGGCATAATATTATAATAAATGGGGATAAATCACTTAGGAAAGGTTAAGTGTAGAAGAAAAAAATCATCTGGATACAGACAAAAACACAGATACAGATACAGATGCACTTTATTCACCCTGAGGGGGAATTTCACTTTCTTTCGTCAGCTCAAGAAAAACAAAGAAAACCAAACAAAAAATAGAATTAGGACATCACTGCAAAAATAGTTCTAGGTCTTTAAGGGTTCATATAAAGTGAAAAGATAAGAATAATTCAATTAGAAAAGAGTAAGCCATTGGTGTTGACAATGAAAATGTAAATTTGCGATACAAATGCATGTGCTGATCTGCTTTTTTTACACACGGCATCAACATGGTGCACAGTTTGTAGTCGATCCCAGTACCCAGATATCTACAACAGATAAGATAGAGCTCTAAGGAAAGGTTAAATGTGGAGAAAAATGACTTGGGAAATGGCCACAAAAAACATTTCTAGGTTTAAAAAGTTCTTTATGGGTTTGGCACTGACACAGTCACTGAGGTCAACATTCCACATCTCATTCTGACTGGATGTACATCACAAATAGTTGCCTATCAACACTGAAATGAGAAAAGAACATGTACAGGGTGGGGAAGCAAAATTTACAATGAACATTTAGTTGTTTTTTCTCAGCAGGCACTACGTCAATTGTTTTGAAACCAAACATATATTGATGTCATAATCATACCTAACACTATTATCCATACCTTTTCAGAAACTTTTGCCCATATGAGTAATCAGGAAAGCAAACGTCAAAGAGTGTGTGATTTGCTGAATGCACTCGTCACACCAAAGGAGATTTCAAAAATAGTTGGAGTGTCCATAAAGACTGTTTATAATGTAAAGAAGAGAATGACTATGAGCAAAACTATTACGACAAAGTCTGGAAGATACTATTAAAGAAGAATGGGAGAAGTTGTCACCTGAATATTTGAGGAACACTTGCGCAAGTTTCAGGAAGCGTGTGAAGGCAGTTATTGAGAAAGAAGGAGGACACATAGAATAAAAACATTTTCTATTATGTCAATTTTCTTGTGACAAATAAATTCTCATGACTTTCAATAAGCTAATTGGTCATACACTGTCTTTCAATCCCTGCCTCAAAATATTTTAAATTTTGCTTCCTCACCCTGTATTTATTCATGAGCACTGGCAATCCCTTATATTCAATGTAAAAATGATGTTTTATTCTGATGGAGTTGGTCTTCCACCCTGATTTCTATTTTTTCTGTAAATACATATTGGTTTTAAACATCATTTTCAGTCTCTTTGGTTACTAATAGCAGGTATTGACCTTGAAAAAGCAGTCGATCAGTCATTTTTATGTGCTAGAAGGTTTATAGGTACAGATGAATGACCCTTCAGATCATTTAAAATGAATGTTTTTAGCAGTTCATTTGGTGTATTTGACCAACTGTGTTTGCTGTCTGCTTGAGAACGTCTTACACACCAGGTGGTGGATGAGGGCCTTAACCTCACCGGACACAGCTGTTTAACACCTGGCTTTATGTCAGCTCCTCTGTTGACCTGAACAACAGTTAAAGGCCCAGGGGAAACAAACAGGATGAACTTCTTTTCATTTTTCCACATAAGCTGCAGCCTAATTAGAGACTAGATTTGTCAAACTCTTACAGCTCCAGCGAATGTGGAACACAACATAAACAAACTGTCTGCTCTGTTTTTACAGCCTCATGCACAGGGTCATTAGTGATGGGCAGGCCTTCACTTATGACCCACTGGCATCTTTACCTTTGTCTGCTTGGAAAAAATGTGCCATTGTCTGTATCTTTATTGCATGATCTGTTTGGTAATTTAGTTAGGTGAAGACAGAGCACACAGCGGAGTCAGTAGAGTGGACCCGTGAAGTTAATGGGGAGGCATTAGAAAAGCATCTATTCTCCAAAGGTAATTACCCAGATAATATATGGCCTGTTGACTGGCCGTGGGAAGGGCCTGAACCGGCATACCAATGTGTCGTCTAAAAGAAGTCAACAAGTTAGAGCAAAGCCTCCACAACACTGGATCTGATGAGCTGACGAGGTGGATGTCTGAGTTGTATTTAACGTCCATGTAAAGGAAGGTCAAGGATTTGTCTGATTGTAGAATAGTTGCGGAAATACTGTGAGTTGGATTCATCATCAGTTTTGTGTTCAGGGTGTTTTAGGTCAGAAATGAATACAGTGATCCTCCCACTTGATCATTGATGTCTCGTATAAATAGAAAAAACAACTTGCATAGATTAATGCAGAGTTTTTTGACACTTTGGAGAGGCATACTGACATGGAGGCTCACTCTAATAACATTTTCTCTTCTTTTTCTTTTTATTCTGTTATATTTGTTTGATATATCAAATCAGAGCAAAGCAATCGAGCATCCTGCTATGGTCAAAACCTAATCGTATATACTTCATGATTCTTTTATTCCATGGTTGTCAGCTATGATATGTGTACAGCTGGGTGATACGGCCAAAAAATAAATCTCATTTCTTCACCAGTCAATTTATGATTTTAATCGATTCTTTTCTGGCTGCATGAAGTAAAGACAAAAGATGACTCAAAAATCCTCTTTACTATGTCTCTATGCCATGTATGACTGCAAAAAACACAATTACAATACATTACAAGAAGCAAACAGGTAACATTTAAAATTTTTGTTAAATGAGAAAGGACTCTCAAAATACGGCCAAAAAATAAATCAAATTTTTTCCCCAGTCAATTTATGATTTTAATCGATTCTTTTCTGGCTGCATGAAGTAAAGACAAAAGATGACTCAAAAATCCTCTTTACTCTACCTGTATGTCATGTATGACTGCAAAAAACACAATTATAATACATTACAAGAAGGTAACATTTTTAATTTTTGTTGAATAAGAAAGGACTCTGGAGGAATAATGACTTTTTTTTTTTTTTAATGAATTTTAGGTCATAATACTTTTAATTTGCAAGGAGTGTCTTAATGACAATGTCAAAATTTGATTTTATAAAAGTTTACTGTAATACTTTGGTTTCAGTGTCAGCCTATTGCAGCTATTCCTAAAGACTTACTCTAATAGTTATACTGAGAACATTAAATCTAGCTAGCATACATTCTCTTTTGTTTTACTGATGAACAGGATAATACTGAAAAGCTTCTGATTTTTCAATAACATGCCAGGTTTGTGGTACAAGTCGTACCAGAAACCTGATTTATTTTATTAATTTCTAAATAATTTATGGCAGTTTGGGGGATCTGCTGTATGTGATTAGATGTGTTACCTTTGTTTAAAAAATATAAGATTAATTTTTAATCAAGAATTTTTACATTTTTCCAAACAGTCAATCAATTATCATTAGCTTATGAGCTAACAGTGGCTAACTGTAGCAAGGAAACTAATAGCAGTTCTGTTAGACTGAGGGGAAATAAAAAAGACATAAGTTAATTAGTCATTTTAACAACATAAATGATTGAGAAAAATCATTGGTGACTGTAGTCCCCGTTTATTTGATCATTTAAATGATTAATTAATTAACTGATCATTGCTTGTACATATTATTACCGATGTTCTATGTACTGTGTGACAATAAAGTTGAATTCTTTTTCATTAACATATTTTAAATACTCTTTACGAAAGGCAAATGTATTTATTTAATATTAAATCATTTTGGTTCTAAATTTGACTAGTAGTTATACAACAAAATCTAAAAATATCTAAAGAATCTGCAAGATATTTTATTTTAAAATGCATGTGGCAGGAAGTAGTATTCTTGTACATATGTAGAACAAATTTGGTGAGTTGTGACAGTAGGCACTGCAGAATTAGCTAAAATGATAAACAGTTTATAAAAAGACACTGCTGTTGTTGCTTCAGAGGAGAATTGCGTTGTCCAAGAGGAGAATATTTGAAAGCAGTCCTGTACAAAATGAAGTGAACAACAGTGGGCTGAGCACAAGCATTAGTTACTTATATTATATGCGAAATGGCAAAAAACAGCATGAATCAGAAAGGAAACATGCATGTTGTTGATATTCTTTGCAGTGAATCTATAAAATCATCTTAAAGTTGAATTGAGTTGATGGCAGTGCAAGTTCCTGATTTAATAAACCTGCATTATAGCAACCAGCAAACTAACTACTGCTACACAGTGGCCAAAAAATAATGAATACTCTTCTTTCTTCTTTTATTTTTAGGAATAACTTTGTCTCCTGTGTAAAAAGTGTGTATCTGAATAAGGTAGATCTGCATGACAGTATGTTATTGTTGGTCATGATAGTGGTGTGTGCTTTGTGAGCCAAATATTTTCAAGGTAATACACAGTTTAAAAAGTTTGACAACCACTAGCTGGGTGGTTAATAACACATTTTTCTATGCTCATATTTATCTCTGCTTAAAAGTGATGGGATGTGCACTAGAATTATTATCCGCATGCACACAGGAGCATAATAAAAAGGTAGAAAGATTGATGAAAACATGTATCTTTGTGTGTGAATTGATGTTTATATTTCCTGGCGTGAGTGTAGGCTATTAAAATCTGGACGCTGACTCCTGATTTATTATGAAGGAGAATACCCGTGTGCTTCCTGAGGTAAGAAATTGCGCCGTTTGAAGATAAGCGGCTCAGAGATGTAGTGTGGCAGGGTGGTAGGGGTCGAGAAATGTGTGGTGTGTATGCAAGTGGGAGTCAGATATGCATCGAGTGAATAAAATGTTGATGTTTCACTCAAAGCTTGATATGCAAAAGAGGTTGAGATACAGGCAAAGAGAAAGTCATGAAAGTTTACAGCCTCGGGGGACATCTGCACATACACACTAGCACACACAAAGCACAGAGAGAGCTGTTTATTATTCTGTTTTTATGGCATGCAGTGTTATTGTATTATGGCACATCATTCCCCAGTAACAGAGTGGAATGACACTGTTATCAGACATTGAAAATAAATAGACACCAACAGGAAATTAGCCTATCAAGACAAGCAGAAAAAAAGTGTTCTTGGGTCTACAGGAGTTTAAAGGTTAAAGAGAGCTGGATGTGAAGAAGAAAGCTCCGGTTGCATTGTTGTGACCCCAGATCTGTATCAGCCTCTGATTGAGCCACAGTCTTGTAGGCACCCCGCCATGTTGCCATGTTGATGCCTGTTCTGTCTTTTTCAAGGTGGGCTAAAAATATCTGCCCAGGTGGAGAGAACATGAGGGGACGCTGTGTCCTCTGTCTGTATCAGGCTGCTCTAATTACTGTGGCTCAACAACTAGTCATGGAGCCAGTGCAGGCTTTGTGATAGAGATAGAGGGATGTAAAACAGAGGGGAAATGCAGCCACAGTCATGCAATTATAGCGAAGGAGATTGGGAGGTGAGGTAAGACTTGGCTGTGTAGTCAGGGGGTAGGGAGAACGAAAGGGGGGTTGTACTGCGTTTCATGTCCCTGCAGTGTGTTCTTTTCACTCTTGGCTTGGCTTAAAAGGAGTCCTCATTTAGCTTACCAGCTGTATTGGTGTCTTATCATTACTGACACTCTGTACTCAGAGGCACATCGCACATAAATTAACGTGCACACACTAATGACAAAGAGCAGCAGCAAGGCCTCCTCTAAGGGTTTGGCAGGAAGAGATGATTAATATGTAAGTTACTACAGTACAAATGAAAAGTTAAGGGTTTAATAAGAAGCACAAGAGAGCTGCAGTAATGACTGTTCACAGCTGTTTTTTTTTTAACAATATTTAGATTTATTTTCATTTCACATACAGACTTTATCATCTAGTATTACATTGCACAACAACTGTTGATTCAACAACCCCCTCATCCCTCCCCTCAACTATACAGTTCTCTCTTAACATGTTTTCTGTTTCCAGATCTTAGCTTCTTGCAAATAAATAAATAAATAAATAAATATCTCTTTAGTGAATGAAATTCTGTGATACCCTTCCAAGAAATCAAAAGATTACAAAAACAAAAAACTGAAATCAAAAATTCCAGCCTTGGTTGCACTCGCCTAAGCATGTTTCCTTCACATTTCAACAACTGATTTTTTTTTTTTGTTGGTGGTTATTTTGTGTAATTCCCTTTTGTAGAGAGCCTTTCCCTTTGAGCTCCATGGGATCTAACTTTATAAAAAAATATGAACAGTGGTCCATGGAGACAATTTTTCATTAGTCACTTTTCCATTAGACATCTGCGCAAAACTTTACTGATATTTACTAAATGTCGAAAAAAACAGAAGTGCGTAATGTCGGTTTTTCCATTAAATCACAAATACAATGATTTGTTTATTTATTATCGTGCGATGACATGAGAAGTCATGCCATAAACATGGTGACAAGCATAAATATCATGTTGATTTACAGATACGTTCATTATTATTATATATTACTCCTCTACCCCGTACTAAATTCAAAAATAATTTGGTTTCCTGGTGTGTCCACCCATGTCATGCCATGTTTCTTTTAAAACTCTTCTTCTTTGCTTGTTGTAACGTCCGTCAACACGTGACTCTAGTTGCAGAAAAAGGTCTTTCCATTGCAGTTTTATGTGATATACCAATTGCACCATGCCCGAAAAACCATGTGTTGCCAGTGCAAAAAATTTAATCGAAAAACAAGAGTTTTGGTGAAATTTTCATTTTTCCATTAGGTAAATTTTAATGTGCAAATTATATTCACACAATTTGAGGGTCAGTGGCAAAGCGGCTATTTCCTCATATGATATTTGTCAATGTAAAAGATAATTTTACGCACCAAGAAGGCTGTGGTTTGTGGTAAAGATAGTTGCATGTTAATAGCTTAATGGACTGCATCTCTTGTCACATGAGATCCACATTCCAGATGTTCCGTTGGCTCACTTTACCTTAATCTTGGAGAGTGGGAAGGGAAAGTATTAAAAGAGGTGAAAGTCACTACATGTTGAAGCTGCAGAAACGTCTTCAGTGACTCTGAACAGTTCATGGACAGACAGAACTGTAACACTGAACATGTCTCTGCAGCTTCAACATCATACATTTACAAACTTTATGATCCTAATTTGGCTTGTCATCGTCATTTCTATGACTTTCGATTATGCTGTTTTTATATGTATGTCTTTTCAAAGGCTGATAGTTCAGTTTAACCATAAACTGTGACTTTCTTGACTTATCCTTAAATTATTCAAGATCATATGTGTAAATGATACAGAATTCAAACAGGATCAAAAAATATCTTGTCTCATTCCACTGACAGCAACACAATTTTGTTCTCCAAAATAAAATCCCATAACTGGAAGCTGAGCTCTCTGTTCTCACATGTTAAAACTGATTTTAAGTCTGAACATAAACTGTAGCTCCATTAGTTTAGCCTTCCTCTGATAAATGGAGTCTCCGGTGCCTCTTGAACTCAGCTTATGAAAAAGAGCAATTTTCCATTGTTGTCCTCTTTTTAACTCACAGTCAAGCAATAAATCAAAATCATCACTGTGAAGTGCTGAAAAGATCTTAAAACAAACAATAATGCATTATTAAAACAATAAAAAAACACTGACAACCCATCCTCTTCCATCCTTGCATGTATAAGATGATACAGGGAAACATACTAGTATCGTTCTCACCAGTTATTAACTAAGTCTTAATACATCCTAATACAGTGGATCCTTTTAATTGTTAAATGCTTAATGTAAATAATTCCTTTCCGTGTAGGATTTAAGATGTGAACTGAAACACAGACACCGTTTCAGACTCATCAGACCAGTTTACAGATCCATGTAAAAGACTGTACTCTCTGTTCTAGCCTCAATGTAGGCTAAAGAGATTTTTTTATAGCAACAAAGTAAGTAGGCAACACTTGATATATTATTTCAGATTGTAAGTTAGTTAAAGGAATAGTTTTTCCTAAATTGTGATACTTCCAGTTAACTTTGCAAAACAAATGGAAAAATTGGAAGTGCCTAACCCATAAAGACCCAAACAGCCACTAGCAACCAAAACCATCAAGTGATGTAAAATGTTTAATAAGTGTTGATCCACTAATTCTATCAATACATGTAAATGATTGGTGTAAAATACAGTTTGTCATCTTTTCATAGTCATCAGATATGACCCATTTGGACGTTCAGAGGCTCTGCAGTGAATGTGGAAACACGTCATCTTCTACAGTATTGATTCACCAGTAAAACCCATGGAGTTTGATAAATGACAGTGGATGGAGACACTTGTTTTCTGTTCAGTTGATGATGTATTTTTTTGAAAAAGTCACTTTTTCTTCAATTTTCTTTGTTTCTGATATAATAACCCTCAACTTTAATCTTAGCTTTTATGAACATCTACATGATCAGTGAATTAAATATAGGAAATGCTTGATTTTCACTGAAAAAACGGAGAGGATAATATTACAATAAATTGTGATAAATCTCTTAACCCTTTAAACTCTAAGTCTAAAATGGTTCATCTGTACATTTTCTCTTATTTTAACTATAAAAAGGTTAGAAAATATGTTGTGAGGGATTCCTTTTACCAATTTTTCAAAATCTAGCAGTCATTACCTCCGGCAAGGAGGTTATGTTTTTGCCAGGGTTTGTTTGTTTGTTGGTTGGTTGGTTGGTTGGTTGGTTGGTTGGTTAGGAAGATAACTCAAAAAGTTTTGGACGGATTTTCATAAAATATTCAGGAAATGTTGATACTGGCACAAGGAACAAATGATTAAATTTTGGTGATGATTGGGGGGGGGGCAGATCTGCCTTGGCAGAGGTCTGCGCTCTCTGAGGGCTTTTCTAGTTTACAATGCAGTGCATGTTATAATACTGCTAAATAGGCTTCTTCTCCTGCTTCTAGTACAGGTGTGAGTGAAATTACCATAATGACCCAAAGAAACCTGTACAGCGCAACATCTCAAGTTTCAGAAACCGTTGGAATTTTTCCAATTGCACAAACAGTGAAAGAGTTACAGCCATCCAAACTGCATATGGGCAGGGTGTGTCAGCGATGACACGTCAGGGTTTAAGGAGCAAAGAAAGGTTAAATATAAAGAAAAATTCATTTGAAAACTCCTACAAAAGTAGCACTGGGTCTTTATGGGTTAAGTTTAACTCAATGTCAGTGAACCTGCCCATTAGCATCATTAAAGCTAATTGCATTTTTGTCATATTTATATATTTTAATGTCAGATTTGTATGGATTAAGCAAACACATACATGTCACTGTTACTTTTTCTACATTTTGTTTAGTTGTCAGTGTTAGACCAGGCAGTGATGGATCGTGTTGAAATGCTGCCGTTGCACCCTTCAACACTCTTCTAACTGCTTCTCAGGTCTGTAATTGTTCTTTTACTGTAAAAAGTGCAGTTAGCCCCCGTAGTGGCCCCACCGGAGAGCAGAGACGAGGGCAGGGAATCTACTCATTCAAAGGCCCTCCCTCCTTTTCTGAAAAAAAAAAAAAAAAAAAAAGCCTAGAACAGGACTTGGGGTTGGAGAAAAAAGTAGCAAAAAATAAGGCTGATAAAGATCAAGTGCTCTGAAGAAAATGAGGGGGTTTCAGGGTCAGTAATGGGTCTAAACTTGAGGCAGAAGATGCTGATGGATAGATGTTGAGAGACCAGTATAATAGGTGAATTAGGTGGGAGTGGGATTGATGTGGGCCAGGTGGTGGGGGGACAGGGGACACTGTTGTCCCAGCAGCATAACAACAGGCTGAACAGAGTGGAGGGGGCAAGGGTGGTGTTGTGTTTATGGCATTTTATGTTCTCTGACATTTTAACTGCTAGCAGATGTGTCCCTGCCCAAGCCGTGACTTATTTCCTGCTTTTCTTCGCAACTCTCCTTCACTTTCTCGCAGTTTATCTCTTTTTCTTCTGCCGTCCTTTCACTGTCTTTGCTCTCTTCATTTCATTTCTTGTTTTCTTTCTGGGTGTAGTCATTACATTTCAGCTTTTTTTTTTTTTTTTTTAACGGGAGGATTTTGAATTAGAGGCTGCAGTCTGGGATGACATCATCTAGTCCGTTGGTGCATTCCATTCACACTGAATAAGAAACACTGAGAGAACAACAGCAGATCTGTACCGACCGGTCGTTACCAGGGCCCTTTTGTTTCCGCAGGTTTACTCTCAGACCTGGCGCCCCAGAGAAGGACTCAGACCACCCATAGAGCCGTAAGGAAGAACTCATATCTTTAGAACAGACTCAAATTAGTCCTACTTTGACCTCATTATCCCAAGGACACATCCTGCCAAGTCCACTGTTGCGTCATTGTCATATAAATCCATAAAACTAAGCCGACAGTTCAGCGGATTCAGTGGAATGTGCTTTTCTTCACTTTAAGTGGAATCTCGAGAGTCAATCACAGCTAAATGAGGCCGGATCCGACTTTATATGTATGACGATATAGTTAAATCGATTCACAAGGAAGAAAAGCCTAGAGATTTCTGAATGTACATGCATGAATTATTGAGGCCAAACGTTACAGCCTGAGACGACGATAGCCATTCTCTGTGATCTTACTCCCCGTGTGCGTTGGATTTAGCTTGTGTAAATTCCTTAAAGGAGGAAATTGGTTCATAGTTCACGTAAAGTATGTGGAGAGAGAGAGTGGTGGTAGTTCTTTGGCTGGGAGGGCCCGGTTAGAGGAAAGAAAAGTAAAAGGGAGAGGGGAACAGCTGTTAGGTTGGAGCCCTCTTTGTCCTCATGATCCTACATTTCAGAGCCAAAGGGTGGTGGACAATCTAGAGCTGGAAAGCGGGAAATGTTTGTGAGGGGGAGAACAGGGGCACCTCTCTGACCTAGATACTGTGGAGATTTTGGCTCAAGACAAAGTGTGTTGAACCCCAGCTGAGGCACAACATAGTTCAGGAATGCACCCCCCTACTTTTTTATTCTTCTTAATCCGTCTCTTCTACAGGCTTCCTCATTACATCTCTTTTCGCTCCTTTTTTTTTTAACAGGGTTTTAATAATACATTCTTATAAAGGGCTGGGTTGCATTTTAAGCTGGTGTGGATGA
Source organism: Sphaeramia orbicularis (assembly GCF_902148855.1). Taxonomy (NCBI): domain Eukaryota; kingdom Metazoa; phylum Chordata; class Actinopteri; order Kurtiformes; family Apogonidae; genus Sphaeramia; species Sphaeramia orbicularis. The sequence goes on from NC_043977.1 coordinate 25,889,691, forward strand.
AGTAGTCTCGCTGTGCGTCCATTTGTCTGTCCATCTGTCGGGGTGTTTCTGGTTAAAGTACATGATATAGATCGTGATGCTGCAAGGAGAATTACTGATGTGAATAATGACATTTAGTATATTATTATTATTATACTTTTATGTCATTATAACTACTTTATTCAAGTAAAACACCAAAAAATATGACTTCATTTTACCCTGGCACATTCTGCTGTTGAAAAAGAAAAAGATTTGGTCTTTATTAGAATGTTCTACCTCTAGTTTTTTGTTAATCATTCTTTGATTTGACCAGAAATAACACTGGTTTTCAATTTTTATTTTTATTTTTATTTTTTTTAGAAATCATCTGCCTCAGAGATAAAATGTGCTAAATCAATCTAATAAAGATGAATTGGAAAATAAATGACAAAAATGCTGGTTAGCTGATGTTTTCAATGTTTATGATAAAGTGTTATTACTCATAGATATTAGTTTATGCACAGATTTATAAATCTTCTGCTGGAAATAACTTGTAAAGTGTATGTATTGTAATGTGCAGATGGTGTTTTGAAGTAGATCTGGTAGCTGTAAGACAAATATTTATTTAAAGTAAAACCCATTCTCTCATCAATTCTCAGAATTTCCCATTTTGGCCAAGAATATGTTTGAAACTACAGCCAATCAACATTTTTGACTTAATTTTTATTTTTATTCATAACTCAAACTTGGTAAAATTACACTAATTTTATTCTAGAGACATTTCACTTGTAAAACAGTGTAATAGTTTGTTTCTTCATCTTTCATTCAGCACAATAAATGAGCCTTTAAACCTGACAGAAATAATGACTTTATACAAAATTCATCACTTTGCCCAGCCCTTATTTTACAAACTTAAAGGTTTGTTAAATTATAAGACTTAACTTATTGCTTTTCATTTGTGCGTAGTATCTCCACTGACAATAGTTTGTTGTATAATCCTGTCTTTAACATTAAGTTTAAATGATACAAGATACAAACTGTCTAAATGGAGACAGACGAGTACCATCAGCCCACATTTGGGAGCTTTGATGGCTGCCTTGAACTGACTCCCTCATCTATTTCTCTCAGCATCATTGTGGTAACTCCCCACTGAGTTATAAACGAAATGTCTTTGAAGAATAACTATGTTTTGGGGGAATAGTTTGCCAACCACAACATCTAAGCAGTGCCTTGCATCCTACAATAATTTACACTTCGTTTTTTTTGCCATCAGTTATTATGTAGATGTTTTTCTTACTGATGTATTGTTTTAATAATTGCTTGCTTTTGCCTTTGTCTGGAACTTTTTTGTCTTCTAAATTAATCAGTTCACATCAGGACCAAACAAAGGGCAACGTCAACCATGCTGAATTAAAACACTTTCCCGTCTTCTCTCACCTTCCCAGAACATTTTGTTTTAATATTTCAAGCCGTAAATAGATAACACAATAGTTTATTCATGAAAACATGTAAGACATACTCTACCGAAGGGGAAAGACTAAAATATTTGTGTACTCTACAAAGCTGTGTCACTTTATCAGGCAACTACATCCTGTACAATCCAATACCACAGCCTCGCTATATAATGAATATATTTATGAAGCTCATGGTGTTTAATTATTATCAACGCTGAAGCACTTTTTACCTTTCGATTATGTGGTTCAGTTCAACAGCACATTTAGTTCAATAGTGCTGAATTATCACCTCTTGAACGCTGTCTCAAGAGGGGCTGAATATGACAAGTATGTACTGCAGTGTTAACGTTTATGAAACCAATCAACAACCAGCCTGAACAAACTGAAAAGAAGTTCATCAAACTCATTAACTGAACATATCAGACATTTTTGGTTGAGATTCTTTATGTTGTTTGACACTGTAGATCTCCATGGCCAGGTCTTTACAATCAGTAAATCAATGCTTTCTATGTTAATGAGGAGCAAGATGCATTGTGGGAAATGGATTTACGGTGGCTGTAAAGTGGCATGCTTTGGAGAGAAGCATTGATTGACCTCCCAGATCAGTGGAGCATCACTGAGACATGTTCGGTATACAAAACATAGAAGATGAGCAGCATACAGATAGTCATTCTAATGTGTAATTTACATGAGTAGGTGTGAATTTAACTGTTTCTTTTGTACAACCTTTGTTTTAAAGGGGTTATATGTCAGATTGATACTCTAAACCAGGGGTGTCAAACTCATTTTAGTTCAGGGGCCACATACAGCCTAATATGATATAAAGTGGGCCGGACCAGTAAAATAATAAAAATAGTAGGCTAGTAACTTTTGAGTGAAAAAACTAAAATTCCGTAATGTAAATGGTTACATCTATGAATTGTTCTCGAACATAACATGAACAAATATGAATAACCTGAAAATTCTTTAGTAAAATAAGTGCAATGTTAACAATATTACACCTTAGTTTATCATTTATACATGTAAATCACAACTTAGAGATCACAGTGGATCTACAAATACAAAAAACATCAAATAACTGGCAGGATATTATTAAAATTCCACATACTTCTCTTAAGAGATTTCAGGTTATTCACATTTTTTTTAATAAAAGGCTAGTCTGTAATGCCAACATTTTTGTGTAATTTTACTTTTTTTTTTTTTTTTTTTTTTTTTTTTTTTTTTACATACTAAAACAATGAGAAAAATGTACAGTTTTCATTATTTATTAGGTTATTGTGATAGTATTTTACTGGTCTGAGCCACTTTAGATTGAATTGACCTAAAATGATTGTTAATATCTTCAGTGTCATTTTTGCTTTTCACAAATTAATCCCAGGGGCCAGATTGAAATCTTTGGTGGGCTGGATTTGGCCCCCTGGCCGCATGTTTGACACCTGTGCTCTAAACTCTCAAAAGCAGAAGGAAGTCACGTATCAGAAAACATTTATGACTAACAAAACCACCATCAAACCAATGCTATGTATCCACAGACGTATCACTCACTGAGTAAACTGTAAAGCCCATTGTTTACACTCATTTGTATTATGGTATCATCAAAATTTCTTCTAACAAAAACTCAGAGCTCGTTATTTTGACAGTCTGTGTCTTAAAAACTTGATATGCTGCATCAGCTGATAGTTTACATTATAGCTCTGTTAGCTTAGCTCTGCTTTTAGACTGAAAACAGCCAGAGTAAAACCACACATCACCGTAGTTTTCTGTACGGTTTGTGTTGTCAGTAGCTGCACAAAAGATCTATTTGGAATCGTCCATACAAGGTCAGAACTGCCATAGATTTGTCTGAACCATTGATGAACAAATGGGGAATTTAGCAAAGGTAATGCTAACTTAATAGCTTCATAAACTTCAAACTCAAACTTATCCATGTAGAAGAAATTCTGCAATTTCCACATCGAACTCCATTCTTTTCACCTAGAAAACAACAACAGTGCGTCTTCTTTTTTTTTTTTATAATTCAAATTTTTATTCTTTTTTCAAAGCAGAGCAGCATGCATAGAGCAGACACAGTACACAGCCTTTGTAAGGAACAGTAGACAGCCATCCTTTAACACTAAAATAAAACAAAACAATGGACATGAAAGATAAGAAAAATAAAAGTCAGTCAATTCTTTCTATTCTAGTTTAAATTTAAATTAACGTGCAACCAAAACTGATCCCACGCCTATTTGCTTTCCTTTTACAGTCAATTCTTGCTTCCTCTTCTTAAAGTTCATCACATTTTGATGCTTTGGTTTTCATCACGATGGCCTCAATACTCCCTCTAGTGGTCACATAAATTCACTGGACCATTGTGGTGAATGTATTCACTTCATATCTGTCCAATATATTGATGCTACTTCAGTGCTCTTTACTCTGAATGTTGTAGTGATACTTTTAGGTCATTTTTCAACATGTGAAAGTATAAATACTACAGAGGGTCCATTTAATATTTCTTATTCATATTTGTTTCTTTAATTTTAAATAACCTTTAACTCCCGCTAGCCTCGGCATGGGGCCATTTAACATGTTTTGGAATAGAAATAAACCTCAGAAAATGCACGACTCCACATATCATCACCATCTACCATTTTGTAAAAGTGTAACTCTCCCCCAGCTTTGTCTTCATATTTTTCTTCTGTCTATTCACTTTTTTTTTTCTTTTCTTGGAGTTCTATTAAGCTGTGCAAGGCCGGTCTCAGTTCACTGGCACATCTCTTGCAGCCGTAAAAGGGCATGGCACTGGGAATAAGATGACAAGACGGAGAATTATAGCAGATGAGAAATTAAAGTTCAGTAGCCTTCAGTTGTGAGGCTCTGCACAGAAACAGGAAGATGCTTTGAGGCTATTTTAAGAAAAATCACTTAGATGTTTTAATCTTCTTAAAATGTTTAAATAAGTTCAAACTCCTCACTAAATGTCTGAGAGTAAACTGAAAAAAAGGACAGAAGACGAGGAAAATACAATTTGTGTGTGTGTGTGTATATGATAGGAAATCTGCCGGAGGCGTCTTCCTGGATGATCATCTCTACTTAATCTGTTATGATTCATCGTTCAGTTAATGGAGCCGTGGTTTGCATGATCAGTTTTAAGTGGAAGTGATGGAAAATAAGGCAGTATTTGTTGACTGCAATGAAAAATTAATGCCATTTAAGTAGGACACCCAGAGCAGTGTGTTTGTTTTTGTTTGTGCTGAGTTTGTACATTTTTTTCCCACATGTCTGCTCTGATGGTGATTAGGTTAATGAGGATGTTTACATGCACATCATCATCTGGGGTTATGACTGGGTTGTTGGAGAATGTGTTTGCGTTTTTTTATGTGGATTCAATGATGATGACTCTGGATAGTGTTATTCATATGCTTTTAGATGCTTTTTTAGTCATATACATGCAGATGAATAATCATTTTGCATGGTGCTCTGAATGTTAATACCGAAAAAAGGGATATTAATATGCATGTAGACATACTTCTTACAAAGACCGAGTGATTTTTGCTAAATGCTCATTTCTGCATTTCATTTACACTAAAAAAACTGAAAGTGATGATGTGATTTTAGTAGGGGTCGCACAAAACAAGAATGATTCCTTAAACTCCATCATGGAGGGCATCAATTTCCAATTAAACAAGACACATTTGTTTGATTTTTATCTCTCAGTTCACATCATTTACCAAAACCTGACATTTTACGTAACCATTAGTAAGAACATATTAAAGTCATTCATGCATGATCTGACACTGATGAGATTTTCTCCACCAAAGAATACCAGGCATTTTTTTGATACTCGATCATATGTGAGCAGTTTGGTTGGTGCCAAAAAAAAAAAAGGGTCAGTATCCAGCCCCGTCTCTGTAACACCACAATACTTAATTCTAACCACATGCTGTGACATGTTTTTCCTCTATCCAAAAATGACGCATTACACCTTATGAGTCTTGCACAGTATAAATACCAAAAACAAGGTGGTAGTGTGCATGGAAACATATTTGTTATTGATGCATATATTATTCATATTGTCAGTAACGGCTCAAAACAACATGCAGTGGTGATTCGTGACCAGATATAAGGCATCTGCAGCTCCAATATTCAATTCGCCGTCCCTGGTTTCTTAAGTGCCGATGGCGTGACATCAGTGCCACATTGTTTTCTAGTCTGCTCTGTATGTCTTTGTCATACAATCCGAATGACACGCTGCGCTATGATCTCATTATAGGCCTGTCTTTTCCATTTGCCTTTTTTGATTGACACCTCTGTGATCTAGCAGCAACAGGAGCCTGTGCATGCTCTCACCATAGCAACAATCTACTTGAATCGGCTGAAAAATGGCCTTCTGCCTGTGTATTCATTAGCTAAATGTCAGGGATCCTCTGCTGGTTCTACTTGAAGGGAGACGGACAGACAGAGCTATAAGGCTACACCAGATTCATCTAAGAGTCCCATCCATTATTCATGTTCTCATCAGAGGTTTCTACAGGTTTCAACAGGCTTCTAGCCCATCTGTGTCTAACACACCGAGATGTCCAACATGCTCAAGGCCACAGGAATTGCTTTGAAGCTTTTCCATGACCTCAACTTTGGAGTGCAAGCGTGTGTATGTCTGACTCATGCATAGAAATGAACCAAAAGTCTTAAACCCCCCTCTCCTTTCCCCTGATCTTGGTGTATCCTCTCACCCCTCCAGGGTCAAAGCAGCTCTACTAAACTGCATGCCCCGGTCCTTCCATCTATGTTGTTGTATTCTATCATTAGCGAGTTTACAAGAGTTTAGTCATGAGGATCCACCTTGATTTTAACCTACATTCCAGACCCCAGACTTGGAAACACACAGTGGAGCTTGGAAGCCAGCTCACGTGCACTCACACATAGAAGGCCAACTTTCTGTCTGGCTCGTACAGGAAACAGCGGCTTAGGGGAGGAGGGGAGTCTAGAGAAACCGGGAGGGGAAAAGATTTCACAGAGCATGGGAATGGGCCCGAAGGAAAACACAACCCAGACTCCAGATGTGGAAACACCCTGTATACACACTCGCACACAGACACACACACACACACACACACACAAAGGTACACACATAGAGAAAGGAGGAGGTAATAAGGGTCATAAAGCAGCTCTCGGAGCTCCGCTTGGCGTCTTGTGATTGGTCCATTTGCTGCTCATGTGAACTTTTTTTTGGCAAGTTGACCGGCTGTGTCCTGCAAGCAAAACGTACTGTAAAGAAACAAAGAAAGACAGTGACGACAGAAGAAAAATGTACTGAATGCAGAACAATGAACATTTGTGTGTTACAGTCATTAAGTCTGTTCCCGTTTGTACTTACACACCACATAACAGAATACCGCTGACAATATCTCGTCTATTTTAACTTCAGCAAAACCTGTTTATTTTAGTTTTCAATATCAGTTAAATTTTTCCACCTCACTTTATGTCTCTTCTTGCTTTGCACCGTTGACATGGTAACATAAGTGGATTTTTTTCACAGACCTTCAAAAGGAACAGAAAGTACAAGTGATAACCAAAAAAAAAGCAAGTACAAATCAGCAATTAGGAAGTTCTTACAAAAAAAAATAAGCCTGTAAATGTTAAGATTATATAGAAAGTAACTATATACAGCATTAAAATTCCCCTAATTGTAGACATCCCTGTTATGAGAGATGTTGGAGCTGTGATTTCCCAAGAACCGATACAGTGAATCCTTTGCAGAAAATCTACAGATTGTGCAAAATGTCAAGTGAGTCAGAGACGCAACCAGTGAACTGTTGCCATTTTAATTTATGTTGTATCCAGGGGATGCAGCACCATCTACAGGGGAAATGTCATCAAGCATCTTTTATGTTTGGCTCCAGTTTAACAGTGTGTGAAGACAAATCATCTGCAGCTGGATGTAAAGATGTGCTATAGTTGGAATGTTGAAAATGTTGGGTGCGGTGTAAAATATATAACTGTTGAAGAGCTGTCGAGGGAGAATATCGATAAACAGATATGTAATATAATAAGAGTACAACAGTGCTGCCCTGTGTGTGAAACATGTAGAGAGTAATGTAATTATCCATGTGAAAACAATATTTGTGTTTTTTTTTTTCAGGACCTGCAGAGTAAGAGCAAAGTGTGTGCCAATGTGTTCTGTGGAGCTGGCAGAGAATGTGCCGTCAATGAAAAAGGGGAGCCAAGCTGTCTGTGTATAGAGGTGAGTGCTGGATGTTTGCCTTTACAGCTCTTCAGAGACGCAGAGTAGTCGGTCCTCTGTTTACGTCGTCTTCCCTCTGTCTCATTACCTGTCTGTCTAGAGCTGTAAACCCCACAAGAGGTCAGTGTGTGGCAGCAACGGCAAGACCTACAGGAATCACTGCGAGCTCCACAGAGACGCCTGTCTGACGGGTTTGAAGATCCAGGTGGCCCACGATGGACACTGCCAGGGTACATGTGGCAAAACATACACCCACACAATACAAATTAAAATGACTTTAAACCTGGCAGTCTCAGGATCGAATGTGTGGAAAGTTATTCAAAGCCTATGGTGAGAGTAAACTTTTTTAATGCTAATGTTTAGAGCGTGAAGTGGTACCAGGCACAACAAACCCTGCCCCTCACACATATTGTAGCTTATTTTGGCATCGATCCAGCTGATGTCATCATGTCTATGTGTGTGGTGATGTCAGCATATCAGTTGCCTCTATATATGTGGCAAATTTGAAGTAAATCATTTTTATAAACGTTTGAAATTTCACCCATTATAAGTAAATGGGAGGAAAAAAAAATTTAGAAAATCATAAAAAATGTGAACTTTGACCTACTGTTCCCAAAATGGAATCACATCTATTCTGGGTCACTGGCAATCTATAAACCCAGTTTGGTATGAATTCAACCGATAGTTTTGCTCCTAGAGTGTTAACCAATAAAGAAACAAACCGAACCAAAAACAATACCCCTTGCATCCCCTTCGGGGGGCAGGGTAATAACAATTATGTGTAACAGATTAGAGGATCTTTCTAAATGTTCTGAGAAGGGTGTTAGCACAAGTTTTGTATACCTTATCTACATTCAGAATTTTTATCTCAACTTTTTTAACCCATAAAGACCCAGTGCTACTTTTGTGACATTACAATGACAAAGAATAAGAGGTGAAATGATGTTTTTAAATTGTTGTTGCTCTGATTAAGGCTCAGGGATGAAATGCTTCAGTATACCTTTTGCGTAATGTGGTCCAGATAAATAACCAAAATGTGACTTGGCTTGAATTGGTGTGCTACTTGTTTTGAAATATTGGACTTTGGTTTAGTAGTCAACAACTATTTAATGATAGTGATTAATATATAATGATTTGCTGTAATTTGCTCTGCTTTTACTCTCTCTAAACGAGACAGCACGTGCCCGTCTTGTTTAACCCATAAAAGACCCAGTGCTACTTTTGTGTCTCTATATTTAACCTTTAACTGCGTAATGCCAAATATATCGTATTTAATACATGAGTTTTGAAGCCCTCTGCGTGATCAGTATGATATTTTTTTTTCTTGAAAAACCTGATGTATGCAATTAGATACATGAAAGACATGGATAATCCACCGGGGGGAGGAATTCATTCACCAGAGGCCTTTCCAGTGACACTACAAGACTGTCATTAATGAGGAAGGAGGCAGAACTTTGACAAATTTGAAAAGGAATTACCAATTTGTTAGAAATGTTTGAGTTATATTACATTTTTGTTTGTTCAAAAATAATAGTATTTGAGCACTGAGACCTGATGTATCAAATACAATACAAAATTGAAACTTATACATGGAAATTGATATTGAAAACTTTTTTTTTTTTTGGGTTGTTCAGAAGGACCAATAAAGGCTCCAGTTTCAAAGAACTGGAATTTTCTGTCAATGATTTAATGGTTCAGGCTTTACAGGGTTAGGTGATTTATCACCATTTATTGCAACATTATTGTCTGTATTTTGTATCTTTTCAGTGTAAGTCATGTATTTTCCAACATTTCATTCACTGATCATGTAGATGTTCATTAAAGCTTAGAATAAATTCATAGAGTATTATATCAGACACAGAGAAAACTGAAGAAAAAGTGGCTTTTTCAGCAAAGATTCATTATCATCTTAACTGAACAAAATCCAAGCATCTCTATCCTCTGTCACTGACCCAACTCCATGGGTTTTACTGGTGAATCAATGTTGTAGAAGATGACGGTGTTTCCACTTTCACTACAGAGCCTCTGAACGTCCAAATGGGTCATATCTGATGACCATGTAAGGATGACAAATTTAATTTTTCACCGAATATTTACATGTATTGATAGGATTACTGGATCAACAGGTAGTAAACAGTTTAGATCAGTAGATGCTTCAGTTGCCAATGACTGTTTTTGGTCTTTATGGGTTAATAGTGTAAATGCTGACCTTGCTATGTATAGTTATAAATCATAGTTAATTGGACTGATTACTGTGTTTGATCTCTGGTCAAGCTCATACTCACTGAACTGATATATAGGGTCACTGAGTTGATAGTCAACCATATATGGTTATCTCAGTGTCGTTGAATCGGTTGATTCATTTTTTTCTGTCTTATCCTTGGCTCATCAGTTAAATGTATCTAATAACTTATCTCTTAACTCCAACTAAATAACTCTTATCTGAAGTGAACATCATTGCCCCCACTCAGCAGTGACACCCTTTGTGTCCCTACAAGCCTGTACGTTGATCAACTGTGGCAGAAAAAGTACTCAGTGAAAAGAATTATGTCCATTGTCCTCTTTAGACCTTTGGCCGAGCAGCTTGTGACAGCCAGATTAGCTCCACTATTCACTATTCAATTCATTTTGTACCTTACATGTTTTATTCTTTCTGTTTTATGGACCTTTAGAGAAGAAAACAGAGCAGGCAGCTGCCAGCCCAGGTGAGTAAATATATGTGTTTACAGTTTTAATGTGATGAAAAAACAGTAAATGTGTGGTCTCCTATTGGGGTTATCAATTATGTACTCTACATGAGCTATTTATGGTCTAATGGAAAAGACGCTGTGAACCTGTAAATGCTTGCGTATGCACTACAGGACAGATTAGATGAAGATTAGGGGTCAATTGTGAAAATATGGCAGGAGAGATATATAAAATTGGATTATTTATTAATAGATTTCTACGATTGACTAATGATGTCCCTATCCTCCAGTGGTTTGCTATGCTGCTGACCGCAATGAACTGAGAAGTCGTGTGATCCAGTGGCTGCAGACTGAGGTTGTCCCAGATGGATGGTTTGTCAAAGGATCCAACTTTTCTGACATCCTGCTCAAATACTTCAAGGTGGGACTCTCTTCTTTGTTGGAGTTCAGAAATCTACAATGAACCTGGTCTCCATGTCATAGCTCCTAAACCATTCTGATCACAGAATAACCCCATTTATGTAGCCACCCTGATACTTAAAGCTGCTCCAGCTGCTGTCTGACCATAAATCATAACTATTATTATGCAGATCACACATCAGTGGATAGCTGTAGCTTGGTGTAATAAGGATCTCTGTTCTGCACAGCATACACCAGTGTCTAACATGAATGGAATTAAACCAAAAGAGTAGATTATCCCTGAATTTGAAAGTTTTTTAATCAAAAGTGTGGTAGATGTACATATACCATTTTATAGCAGTTCTTTAATGTTTCTATTTCCTCTTTCGTCCTGTGAGGCGACTTTGTTGTGATATTGGGCTCTATAAATAAAACTGAATTGAATTTCTTTCACAGCCACATAAGTTAATCATAGAATTGGTTATTTGTTGTCTGAAACGCACAGAAAAAAAATTACACAGCATACAACTTAACTTCTGCTCCAGCAACATTTTAGAATAAACACTGCAGGTGTTTGAAACAAAATAATAGCCTAGTTTTGTGAATAATTTCATCTGTGAGCTCCTGAGATTTTTAAGAGACATTGCAAAAATGTAAATCTTACCAAGTGTATTTTTCTCATTTCTAGTCAAAATATCTCATCACACTCAAAATAAGACATAATCACCTAAAGAGTAACATTTCAATGAGTTATAAGAACTTATTTTTCAACAGTAGATCTTGAAAATCTTATTTCAAGAAATCTTACCAAGATAATTTTCACTTGTTCCACTGGCAGATTTTTTTTTTGCTTAATTCAAGATTTTTTATTTTTTTTTTGCTTAATCCAAGCAAAAAAAATCTGCCAATGGAACAAGTGAAAATTTTCTTGGTAAGATTTCTTGAAATAAGATTTTCAAGATGTATTGTCTAAAAATAAGTTCTTATATCTCACTGAAAAGTTACTCTTTAGGTAATTATGTCTTATTTTAAGTGTGATGAGATATTTTGACTAGAAATGAGAAAAATACACTGAGTAAGATTTAGACTATTTCCAGTGAAATAGGTGCATAAATACTGAAAAAAACTAAAACGCTGGCAACAGTTCATTCTGAATGGGTAGTTTTAGGTTAAGACCACATGTAGACAAAAGTGACCTAAATCTGATTTTCTTTTTTCCCCTTGTATCTTATATCATATTGCTTTATTTCATTACAGTGTGAAAAGCACAAGTCACATAGAATCGACATTTCCATTTGTGATTTGAGCCACACCCATATGTGATCCTAAACTAGATATGGGTCTTATTTCTTAAAATGTGACCTCAGGCAGGAGGTATTTAATAAAGTCAATAAGCAAGGAACACTGAGGTGTTAGATTTCAGTATTTTGGGCCAGAATTCTGTGCAAGAATAACTCAGGGGGTGTGTCGCAACCAGAAAGCCTGCTGAAAGAACTGACCAAACAGGGCCGCAGAAAAATGTGGCTGCACTGTTGAAACATTTAACCTAAGTTTAGAATCTGATGACTGAAACTGACTTCTGCATATGGGTCAGTTTAGGACTAGAATGTTACCATCTGATCTGCCACATTTCATTTATTCTTCTGTTTTGTCACGTTAGAGACATTTTGTTTTCTTGTTTGCTTATGTTACCACAGTCGTATGACAATGGCGACTCCCAGCTGGACTCCTCAGAGCTGCTCAAATTCATCCAGCACAATGAGTCACTTATTGAGCTGCAGTCGTACGCAGACCAGGAGAGCAACAAGCTGCTCAGGTCAGTGTTCATCCATGGTTGCGGATGCTTACATGCAGAGTGTGTGTGTGTGTGTGTGTGTGTGTGTGTGTGTGTGTGTGAGGGCAACCTGGGAGAAAAACAACAGCTGGTTTTTCGCTGCCATTAGCTGTTTTTTCAATATTTTGCCACAGGAAGTGTGCATATATTTTTTCCTAGAAATGCTGTCATACACACACACCCGGGGGCAGTGGTGTTATTTTAAGTTCTGAACTGTAAGTTGTTGAACCTTATCTGAAGCAGGGTAAACTTTCTGAAGGTCTCCCTCCAGAGCCTGTACTAATATAAACATCTGTGTCACATGGAATAAAACCCTTCTAAACTGCTCATTATCTCTAGAATAGACATCTTTTTATTGCTCTTCTCTGTTGCCCCTATAAGCAGGTGATAATCGTTCTGTTTGTGTGATTCTCAGGAGTCTGTGTGTTGATGCCCTCATTGAGCTCTCTGATGAGAACGCCGACTGGAAGCTGAGCTTTGATGAGTTCCTCAACTGTCTGAAGCCTGGCTTTAATCCACCTGAGAAAAGTGAGCATAAAGGGATACTTTATACACTTTGACGTAATTTTTTTAAATTATTTTTTTTTATTCAACCATGAAAAAAGCTCATTGAGAATAAAAATCTCTTTTTCAAGAGTGTGTTGGCCAAGACAGAAGTTACATAAAACAGAAATCACAGCATACATCCACACTAGAAATGTACATTATACACAATAGAAGTCAGTTCTAAAATTATACATAATATATCTATAATTATGTCTCATTATAAAAGACCATTAGAAACTAGAGTATCTTGAAGCACAGCGGCTAAATACACAGTCAGGCAGATCTGATACCCAGCAGCTTGTCAGTGATTCTTAATTTGTTCCGCCGTTCTGGGTAGTTAAACACATTGTTGAGGTCATGTGGTGTCATGTGACGTGGACATATCTGGGATAAAGTTCACAGAAAGCAAAAGCATTCCTCTGTTAAAAATAACATTCACTGAACCCACTGAACCCTGTAGCTTTACCAATCTCAAGGACACAGTGACAAGGCTGAGACGTTACTGTGATAACAGTTAATCAATAAATGATGTTGGAATGCTGATGCTTGGAACAAAAGTTATATAACAATCCCACTGAAAACTCTATATTCTTATATGTTGCTAATTTTTTCTGTAGAATGTGCCTTGGAGGATGAGACTTACGAGGATGGTGCAGAGACCCAGGTGGAGTGCAACCGCTGTGTTTGCGCATGTGGCAACTGGGTGTGCACCGCCATGACCTGCACTGGTAAACTGAAATACTGAGCATGATCTGGGTCCTACATATTGATTGTAAATCATCTTTTGCATGTACACAAATGTCATATTGTTCTCTGTACAGACAAGACTGCAGCTATAGATGACTTAACAGATACCGGAGCAGAGATGACTGAGGAGGAGTGGAACCTCCGTGTGGCTGAACTCAACAAGCACCAGGTTTGTATTTTGTGTCTAAAATACTTTAGTGTCGTATTAATTAGTCAGCGTTAATCAGACATTCCTCAGTTTTTCAACCACAGCAGCCAGTTTACACATACACCAGGTCACATTATGTTTTATTCACTTTGTTTTGATTCATATTTAATGACTTTTCCTAATTTAAAAGGGAACAATACACTTTTAGCAGCACAAATCACATTAAAAAACATGTTACACATATTTGTTTTGGGTGATTTTGGGTGGCAATGAGGTCACTATAAAATGTTTTCCATCTGGAGGAAACTGTTCTCTACTTACCTATCATGACAAAACCTCATTACAGTTGTGGAAAAATTGTTAGACCATCAAAAGTCATCAAAAACAATGGTTATGCAATCAAGTACTAACTCCTGTGTGTATCATGTGACTGAAACAGACAAAAAAGAAAACATGGAATGTGTAAAAGTACTGTTTTTGTCAGTACAATTCCATAGCTATTGATGTAAGAACTGAAGTGATTTTGGTTATTATCAAGAAACCATGGAAAATGGCTAGATATCAGCTCTGAAATTAAACTGTTATGAGCTATTTTTGTTGTTATCATTATATTTGTCCAAACAAATGTACCTTTAGTTGTATCAGGCATTAAAATGAACAAGAAATTGAAGAAAACAAGGGGTGGTCTAATAATTTTTTCCACGTCTGTATACAGTGGCTGATACATGAACCTGGGTATGGTTTTCTGGAAGTTGAAATTTCTGGAATGAATAAAAGCCAATATTCAATTTGAAGGTAACAGGAGGGTTAAGGCTCCATCAGTATCCAGTGCTTACAACTATCTGCTTTGTAATTTAACCAATATATAATATTTGTGTGTTTACTTATCACCATACGTTATGAATTATGAGCTTAATTACACAGAGTGTGTTTCTGAGCGTCCAAATCAAACTGCACAGGCAGCACAATACAGTGGAACTGGAGAGTGTAAACTTTGATATGATTATGTACCACAGCTCAGTGAGCAAGGACATCAGCAGCTTTATGACTCCTGGGCTGAAAATGAAAAACTGTAAAATAAAGGAATGTTTTTGAAATTAGATCAATAACTCTTCATGGACAGGGATTTGATTAATGAAAAAGAAACAAATGATCACTTATATTTTCCTTTAACACCAGAGTGCTCTAAGCCATTATTTTATATGGATGGTTCTGAGTTTTAGCTACAGTATATAGTTAATAATTTGAAAAAAGTGAATATTGAGTAAGCCTCTCTACACTAATAGAATGAGGAAAAATTTAATTTAGTGTTTCTTAAGGTTCCTATAGGTTTCAACAAGTTAAATTTAAGACTTTTTAAAGACCTATTTAAGACTAGTTAGAACAGAATTTAATGCCCATTTCACGGTCTATTTCATGGCCAAACTGGCAAAAATTTGTGACTCCTAGAATTTAGGAAAATTTATCTATTTACTCCAATGCTTTGATTCCCACCATTCTGAGTCATTTGTCACCGGGGGGATACAAAGTCATTGTTTCCTAATTTCAATATAAATTGTCAGGTTGGAACAAGTGGAACTGAGTAGACTAACATTACCTTCTTTGCAGCTTGGACATTTAAACATAATACAGTGAACAAGTTAATGGCATCATGACTTAAGACCTACTATATCAAATTTAATACCTTTTAAAGACTTTTTAAGTCATTAAATACTGATTTGTAAATTCAAGACCTTCAAGACTTTTTAAGACCCTGTTATAAAGGAAAACAATGTTAAAAACCTGGAAAACAAAAATGTTTACTTGGATATAGGAATACTTCAAATAGTGGAGTAATGCTGTCAGTGCCACAAACCAAATATCTGACTTTGTTTTGGCTCAATTTAAGCTTTGGCTAACGGGTACTTCTGTGAAACTGGCCCTGATGTTTCAAGACTGCTAGAACAAAGACAAAAAACATTGCAGAAGCTCATGGTTAGTTCCAGGACACTAAATAAACCTCTTTTATTTTTAGGTTTATTACTATTACTGCAGTTATTGATACATTTTCTATATTTAGGGAATATCTGCTCTTGTTTGCCTTTGCTCGCTTTTATGTGAGTGTGAGAGCGTGGCAGACACAAGGTAGAACTAGAGCTCTGGCTTTAGGACATGGCTGAGTCAGCAAGGTCATGTTGTTTTCTCCAGAAGGTCAGGTTATAATGACATTGTAAACAAATGCAGCTGTGGTTATAGAAACTGAAATTCACTGTTCTATGGCAAACAATGTTGATTTTACTAGATGAAGCTTCAAGTCACAGCTACTAAAGAGGAAAAAAAAAACAGTAGTTATGCTCATAATATTCATTGTGTAGCATTCTGCAAAAGATCTTCCTTTCTATTCAGCTTGTGTCACTGTTTTAAATGCAGGAGACAGTTGAGAAGATGAAGAGCAGCACAAAAGAGGCCTAAATATGGAAGTAATGACGGAGAGGATGCACAACATCGACCTTTCTCCACATTTTTCTGAAGTTGCGGCCGCGTGTTGTCATTAAACTGATGTTTTCATGTTTCTCTGCTATGTTAATTATTATACATTTTTAAGTGTTTTTAAATGTTTGTGTTACTGTTTGTTAGATTCAGGGGCAATCAGAGAGTATTATAAGATTCCCTTGTGTTCAGTACTGTCATTTTTGATTGTATTACTGTGCCCCTGCACTAGCACCTGGGGCAGTTTTTACTACAGTCTTTATATTTTTACATTTATTAGGAAAAAAATGTCAAGTTGTCACTGTTTTGGAATATGGGAGTCACTGTTGGAGCAGGTTGGATCATTAGGAGCTTGGAGAATCCTCCTGTTGAGATGAGGGAGCTGTTGGAGTGCAGAGAAAGCTGACTGTTTGACACCAAGTGCACCTTTATCTGCACTAAAAGGGTCTCATGGGTAGAAGGTTAGTTTAAGGATCCACAGGGCCATTTGGAGGGTAGGATAGAGTTAAGTGATTTTGATTTTGTTGCCATTTAGAGCTGCCACAGTAGGCCACTACTTGACCAATGCACTTCTCTTTATTTTTCTATGCTTTTTTAGTTTATCACCAGCCTGACATGTGTTTGTATCTTATTGCATTGATTATAAGTAATCATGTTTGCTTCTGTGTACAGTATGTTATCAGCTTGAGTTGGAGCTCATCTTGTTCCCAGGTTATGCTCAGATAGATCTCTCTGGTGCTTCTGGCTTTACCTTTTCTTTGTCATAATTTCAAGACAAAGACTTCAGCTCTCAGTGTGGAACAGCGTCACTGTGCCCAGGTGAGAGCTGATCTGAAGATAGCATGGTGAAAACTGAAACCAAAGTCTTGATGAAGTGTTTGAATAATGTACAAAATTCTCCAGGTACAACATTACCCTGGACCCAGCAACAACACTATACCTGTGCTTTCAAAATCACTCTAACAGAAGGACTAGCCTCACTTTCAGCTAAAGTAGCTTAGACGCATCAGTAACTGGATGCATGTACATTGTGAGTGTGTGTGTGCGTGTGTGTGTGTATGATGAGTAGTTGGGTTTGTTAAAAGCGTTTGGAAAAGTCCTGTGTCTGAATTTGATGTTTGAAAATAAAAATCAGTGCCTTAAACCTGCAAACAGCATCTGTCTCTCCCTTTGCCTGGATGTAGGCCGCCGTACGCCAAGCACCATCGCAAGGGTGAGTGTCCTTTGCTGAAGTTTAGAAATAAACTAGTGCTTTGTGACTTGATCCCTTGATACATGTTTATATTAAAGTTGCATTTCTAGGTTAAAACTAAATCTTTTTATTCCACTAAAGGTGCAGAGACTGTAAGGAATATGTATGTATGTATGTATGCCAATAAACCCAATATACAACGACGTGGCACTGTCTCTATATGTGTTACCTGTCTGCATGTGTGTTTGTGATTATGTTGTGTGCACTATAGCATTAAAACCAATAGAACTAAGATGGTTAAACTGGTCATCCATTAATTTTGGGATCAGAGGGACAAAATTCATGGTCATATGATCCAAGGACCCTAACTTATTAAATGCAGCTAAAATGATCAAGCAGTAATGTTTACCACCTTGGTCACCCACCATTTTTAATTAAATGGTCAAAGTTCAAAGTCCTAAGATTAAATTAGTTTAAGAAAAGCAAGAGAACTTTGTTTTTATAGTGCATTTCATTCCATGCGGAAGCACACTGTGCTGTACAAAGTGTGAATTACAAATACTAGCAAAATAGAGTTTATCTAATTTATCCAAACAGTATTTACTAAAAAAATAAACTATTAAAAAGGATAAAAATGAAATAAGAGTACATGAAAACACAAAAGTAAATGAAAACAAAAATACATACAAGACCAGTAAAAAAAACATAAAAGTCATTAAAAACAAAACATAATGCAAAGAGTATCAAGTCATTTATAAATAATATGCAAAACACACAAGAGAATCATGGCACTCCAAGACAAGTGAAAAGATAAAAATAAAATAGCATATGGTAAAATTAAATAAGTTCAATCTCTCTGCAAATTTTCTCAAAATTAAAAGATCAGAATCTTTATTGTCATAATACAAAAAGTACAATGGAAATGAATGCAATTCCACTTTCCTGCTGTAATGTGGAGTTCTTTCCCACATTGGAATAATAAAGTACAGTAATGGACACCCTTAAAATGTTACATAATCAAATAAATCATCATTAAATATTTGCAAAACATATTTCATGACAATAGGGAGCATGCGGGTCTGGAGAATGTAACAATATTTGGCACAGTTCAAAGGCTTAAAAGTGATTCTCAATGCAATATATCACAAATGCATGGGGAGTCCAAAAACCTTTATCTATATCTATCTAAATATTGCAAAGTTGAAAATTATTGGATGTTAATATTCTATTTTTTTTTTTTTTTTACTGCTTTATTCAAATATTCAGTGTACAAAAAGGCACAAACATTGCATAATTACATATTTGTTGTCCATAAAGGCACAGACAATGCGCAAACTCCAATTGAAGTGTACAAAAAAAAAGACAGACGTATGCTCTCAACAGTCGAATAAATAACGAGAAGACATAAATCAACATAAGAAAAATAAATAAAATAAAGAAGTTCCAATTAAGTAAAAATAACATTAACTCTCTTCCTCTTTAAACTACATATCGTATGGCTTGACAGTTTTTATGCTCTTCATTGAATCTAAATATCTCAATGCTTTGGTGTATTCCTTAAATTCACAATTAAATAAACGGGGTTACTTTGGACTCTACTTTTGTGGGTGTGAAATTTCCCAAACAAAATTAATAAATTAAGAAAAAATTCAATTTTGTCATTATTGTGATCAAAATAAGTGACAATGTTTTCACATTCTATCTTCACACTTATTTTAATTTTGCACAGAATATAACTTCCTAATCGAGACCAGAACTCACTTGAATGTACACAGTAATAAAATAAATGTGTTATTTTTTCTGATTCAGTGATACAGAAAGTGCATTTATTCTCAACATCTAAAAACTTAGAGAGATATGAGTTTGTCACATATATATTATGCAAAATTTTAATATGTATTTCTTTGAATTTATTGTTAATACAAAATCTATATGGCAACAGCAATGCCTTCTAATATCACTAGTCTACATTTTTTTTTTAGAAATGATTTGCTTCAGAGATTAAATGTGCTAAATGTTACGTATTTTAATAAGATTAATTGGAAAATAAATGACAAAAGTGCCGGTTTGCTGATGTTTTCAAGGTATATGATTAAGTGTCATTACACATATATATTGGTTTATGTACATTTATATAATAGTTTTATAAATCTTCCACTAAATAGAACCTGTAAAGTGAATGTATTCTAATGTGCAGACAGTGTTTTGAAGTAGATCTTGTTGCTCTGAGACAAATATTCCTTTTGACTCAAACCCATTCTCTCGTTAATTCTTGAATTTCACATTTTGACCCAAGGCTGTATCTTGGAAAGTTCAGCCAACCAGCATTTTTTACTTGATTTTTCTTTATCAGTGACTCTCATGTGGTAAAATTTCATTACTTTTATTCTGGAAGCATTTTCCTTGCAGACCAGTATATTCTAAATTTGTACGTATCATCCAACAGCCCTGCATGACAAAACCCCAAGAAACTGAAAGATTCTTGCAGATTTAGTGGATCCATATGGTTGAATAATCTATCCCATCCTGCACCTCTTTTTTTTTTTTTTTTTTTTTTTTTTTTTATTTTATTCAATCCAATCCAAGTCACGGTATTGCATAATGTAACACGAGGAGGATATTGCATAATAGCATTAGTCAGCAGTTGGTACAGTGGCTCATCAGGCTACTTTCTCCAGCTGTTCCAGAGATACGGTTTATTTGGTGAAAGTTATTAAACCTTAGAACCATTTGGCGCACACCACTGCAATAAAAACGTCCATAAACGATTGAGAAAGCCTTCAATTTACTTTTGATTGATGGGGAGGCTGACCAATGAGCAGTCAGTGGGCGGGGTTTATACAGGATTAGCCAATCTCTTATCACGGACGTAAACTGTGTTGCAAAGAACGGCTGGAGTGTGGGAGCCATCCAGTGTAGCTGCATGTAGTTACAGTAGTTAGTCCTCCCTGCCACATTAGTGACCTAGATTTTTTTTTTTTTTTTTTTTGGGGGTGGGGGGGACGAGATGCGGTTAAATGTTGCAAGCGAGTATACAGAAATATCAGAGTACTCCATGTTAAAACGGGACAACAACTCCTGAAGCTAACTCGTGGTGTACGGGGGCGTTTAGCCTAGCAAAAAAAAAAAACTCACACAAGGACTTTGTTCAGAGTTGGAAATTCAGCTTAAAACTGTCAAAATGGAGACCCACGAAGGGGCAGTGGCAACAGGCGACGGTGTACTCGACTTCTCCCGGCTGAATTTGGACACTTTTAGCACTGACAGTATAAGCGAAGAGAGGAAAAGGGACACCAAACAGCTCTACCTGAACTACAACCGGCTGGCCTCGCTCCCCTCGTCGGTTAGTTTTTTCTGCAACCTGGCGTTTTTGGACATCAGCAACAACGGACTGACCACCATTTGTGACGGTATTACACGGCTCACCAAACTCAAAACACTCGTAGCCAAGAACAACCGACTGGATGAGTTTTCGCTGCCCAAGGAGTTCGGTTCTCTGCATCTGGAGGTGTTGAACTTCAGTGGGAACCGCTTTGAGGAAATCCCACTCCAGTGTATGAAACTGCTGCGTCTGCAATCGCTTTCACTCGGTGGAAACAGACTGAAAAGTATACCTGCGGAGATAGAAAACCTAACCAGGTATGTAACGGAGGGTCAGAGCACATTTAGCAAACTGCAAGAGTAGGAATACTGATTTGTACTTTGGTTAAAAAAAAAATGTTTAGGTCGTTAGATGTAGGTTAACCTCTAGGTCTGCTGATATCAGAATGATTTATGTTGTGAAGACATTTAAGACCAATAATCTTCCTTATTGGACTCTTTTCTCTTCGTATAAGGGCTCCCCTGAATATATTATTGCTGTAAAAGACGCATATAACAGTTTGTAGTCCTTTATTCCAGTCCGCCATTAGCTTGGTTTTTCTCTGGAACTTCGTTGGCAACGGAGTGGAACCAGGAGCTGTTGCTATGGTTACTACTTAAAGCTATATGCACAGATTTTTAGAGATGGTCAAATGTTGAGTAACCAAAGCCATTTTATTGAATTCATCAAATGTCAAATGACCATTTCAAATAAACAGTTAACAGAATAAAATGGCAACAAAATCAAACCCGTTTGCCTAAGTATAGTTGGAGTGATAGTAAGTCAGATGGTATATTGAATTTTTATAGATAAGTAAAGTGTTGATCTTGAGTAACCACATTCTCTTTATTGAATTTATCAAATGCCAACTTAACAATTCCAGTCAACAGTTAACGTACTAAAATGACAATTAACTTGTTTGCCTATGTATAGCTGGAGTGATATTAAGTCTGATGGTATGAATTTTTAAAGATGGTTAAAGTTTTGAACTTGTACAAATCAATTACATTTAGTCATCAAATAGAAAATGATATTAAATATACTGTATTGTCCCCAAGGGGAAATTTGTCACGAACAACTGCAAAACAATATGTGCAGGCAGTACAAACTACACGCATACTTAAAAACAGACAGTGGACCACATGATGTGACAAAATACAGTATATTATACTAGATTATTGCACCTGTCCCAACAATATATAAATTAAATTATGGTAAACCAGCTGAACCTAAAGCCTAGTCATAACATGTAAAATCCATTAAAAATACCCCCTAAGAACAGAATAATATGACCAACAGTACTAAAACAAGGATTTCAGTGAGCTTCTTATTGATTAGAGGGTTAGACATGGCAATAAAAGAGAGCTTTAGGCGGTTAGTTTTATGACTGTAAGCTTCATATCATCAACGTGAGGGAAGCAGCTCATACTCAGAGAATATGATGTGAGAAGGATCATCAGATCCTGTGAGCGAGCTGAACAACTCAACTTTCATAGATGGACTGTAGGGAGGGGTAGTCTTTATTTGCCCATTACTTCCACAGCAGCTTTTACCAGATTGATGAGTTAGGACTTTTGCAGGCCTGTAATGCTACCAAATGAACAAATAAACAATTATTATTATTATTATTATTATTATTATTATTATTATTAATAACAATAATAATAATAACAACAACAACAACAACAACAACAACAAGTGGCGCTAGGCGCAACAAACCCCACCCCTCACATGTATTGTAGCTTATTTTGGCATCAATCCAGCTGATGTCATCACGCCTATGTGTGTGCTGATGTCAGCATAGACATAGACAGCATAGACAAATTTTGGGCCATTATAAGTAAATGGGAAGAAAAATAAGGATTTTAAAAATTCATAAAAACATTTGAACTTTGACCTACTTTTCCCAAAATGTAATCACATCTATTCTGGGTTACTGGCAATCTATAACCCAATTTGGAATGAATTCAGCCAGTAGTTCTGCTGCTAGAGTGTTAACAAAGAAATAAACAAACAAATAAACAAACTGAACCAAAAACAATACCTCTTGCCTCCCTTTCAGGGGGCAAGGCAATAAAGAATTGGATTTTTATAGCGTTTTTTAGGGCACTCATGCGCTTTACATTTTTGATCCGTTAATCATTCACTCTCACATTCACACAGTGGTGGTGGTAAACTACATCTGTAACCACACCTGCCCTGGGGCTGGCTGACGTAATCATGGCTGCCAGTCTGTGCCAATCCGCCCCTCCCACCACTACTACCACACGTTCATACGCCAGTGTGAGTAACACTCGAGTCAAGGTGGGTGAAGTGTCTTGCCCAAGGACAGAACGGCACATGACCAGGGCAGAACAGGATTCAAACCTCCGACCTGGTTATTGGATGACCTGCTCTACCTCCCGAGTCTCAGCCTAAAGACTAAAACCACATCAAAATGACAATAAACCAGTTTGCCTTTGTATAGTTGGAGTGATGGAATTTTCTGTAGGCAGTAACCATGTTCATCTCATCTCATGCACATCTGGCTGTAGCCACACTCTGTGAACATATTGCCCTTTGCAAAAACTGATTCATCTTTCCTGTTTGTTTTGTGTGTGTGTGTTGCAGTCATTTCTCATGTCCTATCTGTTGCATTTGTTTTCTGTTGCAATCATTTGATATCTACTTCACATAGGAATCTTCACCTCCATTCATCAGTTGCATCTTAACCTTTAAAGACCTATAACTATTGTTGTGGTGAATTCCAATTGAGTTTCTCTTCTAAATTCAACCTTTCAGAAGAGATTCATCACTACTTATTATTTAATCCACTGTAGTTTTCAGTGAAAATCATGTATTTTCCTACATTTCCTTTCCCTGTCATGTAGATGTTCTCAAAAGATCAGAGTAAATTCAAAGGTCATTATGTCAAAACAGAGAAAACTGAAGTAAAAGTGACATTGTCAGCAAATTATACCATTAATTGAATGTAAAAACAAGTGTCTAAAACCATTGCTATCT
The DNA here is from genome assembly GCF_902148855.1 of Sphaeramia orbicularis. NCBI lineage: Eukaryota > Metazoa > Chordata > Actinopteri > Kurtiformes > Apogonidae > Sphaeramia > Sphaeramia orbicularis. The sequence continues at coordinate 25,913,712 of NC_043977.1, forward strand.
GTTAAACTACATGGCTTTTATCTGTGATCCAAGGTTCAAGAAAAGGATAGTGTTTTTGTGTTCACTACAGTACCTCTGATGGGTCAAATGGACCATGTCTGATACTGTTGAAAAGCAGAGAAACAGCATTTTACCTGAATTATTTAAATGTATTGATAGGATTTGTGGTTCAAATTCAGTCAGCATTTTAGATCAGTAGATGTTTTTGGTCGCTGGCAGCTGTTCAGGTCTTTGAGGATTTGAAAGACTGTAAATCTCACTAAAGCTACACTTTTGGTTTATTCTCATCTTACAGTAAAGTTGATGAAACCTAGAATATATGATTACATCAATTTTTGGTCTTTTTGTCTATTTTGGTTATCTGGTTTGGCAATTGCCACCGTGATGAGCTCATTTTCGCTGTAGACATTGTGATTCATAGTGTGTAATTAGTTGCATACCTACACAGTTCCAGTAAGTAGCACAGCCTGGTAAACAGGTTTTCATTGTAGTGTTTGTTGAATATATCTACAGCATATTATTAAGTCTATAGTAAAATCATATTAAAAGCTTTTCATGAAATTTGCTACTACATTATGGACAGGTGGCCATACCTCTTCTTAAACTTCAAACGCATCCACTGTAACATACACACACTTTAATTTGTTATGTGTGAATTTGTCCACATTCGTCAGCTAAAAAAACACTGAAACATGACTGTCAGCTGTTTTCTGCAGGCTGTTGAAGCTGATGTCAACATCACAGCTCATTTTTGTCTTATCATGTGCTGGTTTACAGTAGCTAGTCACACTGACCCACTGCCGGGCCAAAGATCAGAAATCTAGAACGTTTACTCTCACACAGAAATACAGTCACGTTAATGTGTCCTTTTTTAAAGAAGACGGGGCAGTTAAACAAAGAGACCAATTATCTTATAACAAGAAAAGCACTCGGAGAGCGCAGACCTCCGCCAAGACAGATCTGCCCCCCCCATCACCACCGAAATATAATCATTTCTTCCTTGTGCCAGTATCAACAGTTCGTGAAAATTTCATGAAAATCCGTTCATAACTTTTTGAGTTATCTTGCTAACAAACAACCAAACATGCACGCAAACACACAAAGCAAAGTGATCACAATACCTCCTGGTGGAGGTAAATATGATAACATATAAAATTGTTATATGGCATAGGGTTTTGCATTAATTGGAAATGTTCCTACACCTAAAATGTGGAAACATATTTTCACTGTCACCCGTGGAGTTTGAATGATTTTGTTTTCAGACACATTTCTCTTTTTATTCCTCTTTATACACATCAGTAATCACCTTTGGCCAGGTACAGTGATGACATCCTGAGTCCCACTTTATCAAGAATAAATGACATTGCCACAATCATTTCATAAGGTAAAAATATTTTATTCCAACTTTATGGGCAACAGTTTATTACATGTTCTTGTCAAAGTCAGAAAGTGATTGTAAAAATTACAGTCATCAGTCTGTGCTCATAAATCTCTATCAGTTTAGCACATGTATACATTACAGGATTCCTATTTTTTTCTTTTACCACAGTTTTGTGACTGAGCAGCCAAAATGAGGTCTCAGCTGTATATGTTTCAGGCAAAGTGAGAAATGAGCAGATGGCTTGACCTGTTTTACAGGTTAGGTGAATATGTTGCCACTGGTCTGGTCTAGGCAATATTTCCATTGCATAGTGCCAGGATTATAATTCTACTTCTGCTATCTGTGTTATCTCAGATAGGCTCTCTCACCAAGTGAAAAACCTTTGAGCTGAACTATAACCTGAAAAATGGCATGCTTTGCCAATGACACAATTCCTTTATGTGCCATTTTGCACATGTGCCCTTTTTCTACCTGCAGAAGAGGGAGTGGTTTTGGGGCTGCTGTAGAAATAGTGATGCAACACAACAGACTCCATGAACAGTGACTCACTATCGATGCAGATATAAATGGTTTGTCCTAAAGATGTGAAAATACAACTGTTTTTGTTTTTGTTTGAGTATCCATGTGTTATTATGAAAAATTCCATTCTCCCTTTAGTTTCTTTCATATCCCCTAAATTGTATACATGAAACCTTTAAAAAACTGTAACACAAGTTAAGAAACTCTGTGGCGCTGACATTTCCTGTTCTTAATTTCTTCCCTTTTTGTAATCAAGTCATGTAATCAACTGATTTCTTAATTGTTGTGGTCCTCTGCATTGACGTGATAGTATCTAATTAGGGCCTAGACTTTTATACTTTGTAGCAAGCCAATTTGCCACACAAAAACAGAATTCTTCTTTTTCTTTTTTTTTTTTTTTTTTTTTTTAAATCCTTGACATTTTACCAAGCATGTTGACTGTTTATTTCTAACTTTATTTCAGGGTCTCTAGCACACGATTTCATCATCTTTCTGCAAAATAACAAGCCAGTCTTAACGTGGGATGCAGTTCTTTTGCACGTAGCAGCAGGTTGTCCTCTAGGATTTCGCTATCATTTTGCCCTTTTATTTATTCGCCCTTTACCTTCATAAGCCTTTCACAGCTCAGCGATGCATGATGAAGGTTGTTTTTACTGCTTCATTTAAGAGCTCATGTGTTGTCAAAAAGCAGTTGCAGTTATGTCTGAAAATAATGAGCTTTGTAAAGTGTCATCTGGAGAGGCCTGTCTCCGGCTGATTGGTGTCACTGTGCTTCTGAGAGCACTGAGCAGACCCTCAGAGTCTCGGTCCATGTCACAGAGTGGGCTTACTCAGTGCTCAGCTGCCAAGGACAGTATAATGGTTTCCTGTCTCGCAGTCGCTGTGTCATCAGTTCCAGCAGACAGATGGCCTGACAGCTTACTTTTGCTGACCAGCCATCCATTGCTGTTTCACTCTCTATTTTAAACCCAATTACCACGCCATGTACTCTGTACATATAATAGCTAACCCACAATAGTCCTATGTTGACCTATTATTTTAAAACAGAAATGGTGTTATTATGGAGGTCTGTTAAATATTATTTCAGATTTATAGTAATGTGCTGTAATGTGTGAATTGGTAAAGCTAGAATCCATAATCTGTATAATTAATATTATGAAAATAATACACAATCATGGTTTGTCTGTTTCTGTTCACATCTTGTCATTTGGTTTTTATTTTGTAAGGACAGTGATAAACACAAATACAGACCCCTTGCATCCAGCTATGCATCTTTAGCTCCCCCCTGTGGTTTAGGTTTTAATTGTGGGTCCCACACTTCATTTCAAGTGCAAAATACAGATGTTGGACTTTAATCTTATACTCTTACAGTTTGTGTGTTACTTATTGTATTTGATCTATAGTGTGTAGCACAGTATACTGTTATATGAATCTGCATTTAAGGAAAACATTATTTAATATGAAATGTTTTCTTCTCTTTTTCTGTCAGTTTGGAGCTGTTGTATCTGGGAGGTAACCTCATCACAGCCATTCCTCCAGAAGTGGCTAATCTTCCCTACCTTAGCTACCTGGTCCTATGTGACAACCGCATCCAAAGTGTTCCTCCACAGCTCACCAGGTAACTGCAGCACCCACTTACAGAACATTTCCTGCCTAACTTATTGTGTACAGCATTTCCAGATTCCTACTAGTGTTATTTGTAGCTCTGTCTCGCTCTGTTGCAAATCACACACAACATTTTAATTAATTTGGACAGCACTTACATTGTTATCAAGTATATAATTCAAAAGTGAATAACAAAAACATGTTTTTCTGTGTGTATTCTCAACTATTTATTCATTGAATTTAAAGGGATTATCGTATTTTGATATGTATTGTTTTGTAGACGTGTAAAAACCAATATGATGATATATTGCACAACCTTGGACCGACACTTCAAGTTACACAATGTGGGATTTGTCACCTGACAGAGGTGTGTCTCTACTATCATGTATCACAGAAAGAAACATTACAAAATGCCTCCCTTTGTCACTCTAGGCTCTACTCACTGCGATCTTTAAGTCTCCACAACAACTTGCTCACATACTTGCCAAGAGAGATCCTCAGCTTGGTGCATCTGCAGGAACTCAGTCTCCGAGGCAACCCACTGGTGGTGCGCTTCGTCAAAGAGATGACCTACGACCCTCCCTCACTGCTGGAGTTGGCAGGGCGTACCATTAAGAGCAGAAATATTCCCTACTCCCCCAGTGACCTGCCCTCAAACCTGTTGCTCTATCTGGACCTAGCTAGCAAGTGTCCAAACCCCAAATGTGCTGGTGAGAAAATAATATTCACTGTCCTTATATGCTGTGTTTTGTGCCTGGCTTATAAAGAGTCTGTGGATGAGCCATTCTGAAGTTAGTATCTGAAACTGGTGATTCATACAAGAATGTTAATCATACGGCACAAGTCTGTATTCATGGAAGGCTGGTTTTGCAATACGGTGATGTATAGCATGTGATGATAGAAGTGTACGTTTGCAAATTCTGGTGGAAAAGAAAAAGGGATATGAAGCAATACATTCTGAATATACAGTAAACACTCAATAATTAAGCAAATTGGTTTACGTTGTTAAACCACTTAAACTTAGAGAAATTTAGGGTTTAATTAATGAAAAAATCCTGCTAATACCGAAGTTAAACAGGATACTTGTATATTTTGATATCCGTTTGGTGAACTTCCTCTGTTCCTTTATGTCACATTTGTGAAATTACATATCAACTGGCATGTTTTGGTTTACTTTGAAACAGACCTGCTATGAAGAAATACAAATTTAGTTTAGCAAAGAAAGGTCATCATACAACACATATTTTCGAAATTAAATCTTACAAGAAATGTTTTTATTCTGTATATAAGCTGCATATATCAGTACCTTGAAAAATAATTGGTTGTCATTTGGCTACGTTGGTTCTATTTTTCGTACATTGCAGAGTAGCAGACTCAAATCTGTGTTTTTTCTAATCCCTCAGGTGTATACTTTGACTCCTGTGTGCGGCAGATTAAATTTGTGGACTTCTGTGGGAAGTACCGGCTGCCCCTCATGCACTACCTGTGCTCCCCTGAGTGCACCTCTCCATGCAGCTCAAACCCACAGAGCGACGCCGAGTCGGAGGATGAGAGCAGTGTGCCAGCTGACCGACTGCAGAGGGTGCTTCTGGGATAGTACAACACAACACAGAGCAGCCTTTGATCGTCTGCCAGAACCTTGTCAATCTGTCACAGTGTGTAGCGTTTTTTTTTTAAACAAAGACAAACTGTCAGGCTTTACAGCATACACACATTTTTGTTTTACATGCAGACACTCATACGCACAAAATGTGGCCTTGAAAACATTATTTCAACATTATAATCAGGGTTTAATAAGGTTTACTAGTGGTCTTTTGTTCCTTTCTCCCTGTAAGAGTAGAGGAATCCTCATATTTCCCACGTAGCCATGGAAGTGCTTGTACAAGGAACAAAATCATGGTCTCTCTCTTTTCAGACCAGTCTTTCATTTCACATTTTATGTTTAACATTTTCTGAAAGATTTCTAAAAGTGTTATCTTGAGCAAGACTATTGGAATTTCTCAACACATGTCCAAATCAAAGCTGTTGTGCTATCTAACACGTAAGTCCTAGGGTCATTTGAAAGATGCCAGCAGTAATGTTGAACTATGACACTACATGCTTCTGATAGAGTAGTCTGTGTGAGATGACCTTATTTCATGATCTAGTTGTGCAGAAGTTGTTTACAGTCTGTCTCTCCCTCACACAGTGATAAAACACCACTTTGGTAATCTCTTGGTGTTTATGCAGTACCAAGGTTTTACCATCATGCTGTGGTTGCTGTAGGTTAACCCAGATTATGAATTATGTGGCCAAGTGGAAGAATGCTTGTCCAAGCTTACTGACAGGAAGTGGATGAGGGTGGACCAGGGAAACCCATTCACTGTGTTAGTACGAAAACAATAGCTATTCAGCAAAACACAGTGGCAGCCTCCATGTTTATGTTCAGGACCATTGGGTTTTCTCTTGACATAAACATATGGATGTGTGTATGCAGAGCACACAGTCAGAGGAGCCATCTGAAACCACCTTTGTCTGTTGACTTTTCTGCCAGCAGCAAAAAGTACTGCATGATTTTGAAACACGATGTAAGGGTAGGGCATGGGCCAAAGAGGAGCCTATTAAATTAAGGAGCACATCCATAATAAGGGATGGAACTCGGATATTTTTTTCTTGTTTTTTCCAACATTGCAAAGAAGACAATGGTGCTTTACTGAGTGCCCTTCTAGTTTGTATCTCAACTATCACCGAGACAGAAATGTCCCTCGGTTCTAACAAGAGGTGTCGTTTTCTGTTTGGTAATTACATCTCTGCTTAGTCGTTGAGCTTGTGTGAAGGCCTAGGAGCTTTCATAGGCTCCCAGGTGAAGTGTGTCCATTAGTGAGCAGGAGAACCCTTTCCTGGCTTCACAGTAGACTTTAACATTTAGAAAACAGAGGAATGCTCCTTTATGTTACAGTAGCATTTATACTAGAGCATTTGCTAAGTGCCTTACTAATGACTGCTAATGCTATCGCACAGAGTATGAAAAAATGTGATCTATGCACCCTGAAATGTGACAAAATTAACATGATTTATAAAGTCATTTAAGTGATTTTGTATTCATCTAAAATCACTAAAAAGAAAAATAACATTTTGTAACAAAATAAACTGCTTTTATATAAATCCTTTCTGAATTGTAAAACTAAATATGAGACTTAGAGAACAGATGGTAAATAGAAAATATATGGATATATCTATATTAATTGTACGTAATTGTATTTTCCCCTTTCAGATTATGTAAGTACACTGTACAGTATATAATAACAGTAACACATATTGATTATAATATTTTTGTCTTTTCCCTGTGTGATCTAAATAAAGCAGTAATATAAAGAATTGTTTATTGTCTTGTTTTTATTATTTTAACATGGGCCGGTGCCTAAAAAGGTGAAATATTTTCATACATGTGCATTATTTTGTTAAATGGAATTCATACACAAAAGGTGCAGTGCTATTGTTGTGTTTGTGTGTTTGCACATGAACCAGTTCATCTATTCTGTAGCTTGAATGAGCCCAGGTTTAATTTGCATATGAAGGTAAATTCACTATCAAAGCTGAATAGTGAGAGACCATTTCTTTAACCCAGACCCAGGGGCGAGAGCATTCTGCTTTGCTCAATCTGTTAATCCTTAAACATCACCTGCCAAGAGCCTGTAACTACTTTTTCCTTTTCTCTCATTTCTTTTCAGCTTTTGTCCCCACCTCAGCGTCTCATTAAATGTCCCCTTTTTTACTCTTTGTTTCTTTTAGTTTGTCTGGCATGAATAATGCTTAGAGTTTCACATATTTTATTTGTTTTGAATGGTCTTTGACCATGTCACAGCTGGTTTCTTCACTCATTTTCACTCTCTTTCAGCACATGTATGTATGGGACCTTGTAACAACAGCAGGCACCAAGGAAACTGTTGCGCTCTGTGTGGATTAATGTTACACTCAGAGTTGGTGAGGGCGTGTGCACACACTGTTGGTATGTTTTCTGTGTTCCACTAGAGGAGGCTGATTGTTAAACCTGACACTAAACTTTTGATGTGAGGAGGTGAAGGAGTCAAATCATTTAATTTCTTCAACAATTTGGACTTTATTACGATCTGTTTTAACTAAAATTGTGAAAACTCAAACTGTGTGTGCGTGTTGTCCTGTTTAAAGACTGTTGTTAATTATCTTTTGGTTGTTTAACCCTCAGCTGTCAGTATTATTTACTACCCTCTTGAGTCATTCATGACAAAAATGTCCACACTAAAGAGTGCTATAAAACCTTTTCAGATTAATACTTTTTCTGCATAAATCTCTTTAACAAATTCCTCCCTTGTTTAAAACTACCAAATATTCAATCATTTTAAGTATTTTAAACCTTTAAATGCCAGATTGATTAGTTGAAGTCCCTGTTGTTTAGGAAAAATACACAAAAAATTAGTTATTTTCCATATGACAAATGTTGGGGCCTGGCATATTATTTTTGAAATCAGTCCTGAATATGTCAAACATTAGAAAAATATATTGGCTTTAGTGTATGTAGCATCAGATTTAAAATCAGAACCTTCTTGAGTCATTCAGGACAAAAATGTCCACTTCCAAAAAATAGTATAGATCAGGGGTCGGTGAGCTTTACAACCTAAAGAGCCATGTTAGTCTCACAAAAAGAAGAAAAATATCTAACTGGAGCCATGAAAAAAATATTTAATAAACCCATCTATATTTTACCGTGAGGTGGCTGCTCTGCTGTAGCCTATTTGTGATTAGTTTGCTATTTAACTTTGTATTTCCATTACAATACAGCAACGTTTGGTGCATTTATGAAATTACACAACTACAATAAAAAAAACATTCAGAATTTGTATGATTTTTTTTTTTTTTTTTTTTTAAATGACAGACACTATTTCCAAAACCTAATTATACTGTGTAATTGAAAAAAAGCTCAACTTTCATGTAGAGGCTGACTTTTAAACCAACTACAAACAAATGCAAATTGACTATCGTGTATTGTATCTTGACTTTGGCAAGAAAATAATGCATTTTGGTTTATATCCTGTCAAAAAATTAGTTTATTCCATGTATAGCCTGTGCATTTTTGCAGATGGACAAAGTTAGAATAGATTTAGGCCTATAATAATGTTAAAAAGTAATGACTTGTTCTGTTCATTTCAAAATGTTCCTTAAATGTTTTTTTGACATTGGGAGCCATAGAGAGAGGCTAAAGAGCCACATTTGGCACAGGAGCCACGGGTTGCAGACCCCTGGTATAGATTAATAATTTTTTCTGCTTTTTTGGGTCCGATATTGCAATTAACTTCAATCCTGATCATAACTGTCAAATATTAAATAATTACTAGGATTTTTAACCTTTAAACGCCAGTTTGATTGCATGATTTTGATATTTTTATTAAAAAAAACACTAAAACATCTGTTACTTTCCATATAACAAATGCCAGTGGGCTAAGGGATTTTTGTGTTGTTTTTTTTAATCAGTCTTTTGGCCTGAGTGTACTGGTCCACCTGCAGCCTCTGGGATGACCACAGTGGACGTGCGATCTTTTGGGCCACCATGAATCAAACCAAACTCAGAATAATCTCCTCCTCCTTGTTCAGAGGCTGTAGGTTGAGTCAAAGTGATGCCAGATGAAAAGGGAAAATTTGCCGAAATGGATAAAAATGTCCTCAGTGATGCATGAGGGTTAATATTCACAGACGACCGTCCTGTTGTAACTGTACTGTTGATGCTGTATTGTTGATCAAAGTGCTTTTACATGAGGCGGTTGTGACTCCCTAAGCCTCTTATTGGCCTCCATCAGAAACATACCAACCCATATCAGCTCACCCTCCAGCCAACACGCCAGACCTCACACATGACTAGTTTCACAATTACACTGGTTCACTCAGCTGAGCCTTAACACACGACAGCCTCACCCACAACCATCAGACGTCGTCTTCAGAGTTGCACTGTTAATCCCACAGCAGGAGGGTGAATGTGAGGTAGTTACACAGAAGGAAAAGGCTCAGGGCTGATGTGTGACTGATTTATACTGTGAAAAACTTTCCTAAATCCTACTTTACTCTCTCTGCATGTCTCTTGTAATGGCTTCCATTTTAATACCATCAAAATATAACAAAACATGTACTTCTAGTAGTGCTGAAACAGCAAAACCATAAAACGACAGGGTAATGATATAATGTATAGTACCAGTATATACAGAATACATCTTACATATGTACAGTTTTGGAAATAAGTATTACAACTTGTGATTTCTTTCAATTTCTATCAGTATACCAACCCTTCTAAACTTTTTTTGGGTGAAATAGATGAAAATGAATGGAAATGCTGCCATTTATAACAGGTACAGGGTGGGGAAGCAAAATTTACAATATTTTGAGGCAGGGATTGAAAGACAGTGTATGAGCAATTAGTTTATTGAAAGTCATGAGAATTTATTTGCCACAAGAAAATTGACATAATAGAAAATGTTTTTATTCTATGTGTCCTCCTTCTTTCTCAATAACTGCCTTCACACGCTTCCTGAAACTTGTGCAAGTGTTCCTCAAATATTCGGGTGACAACTTCTCCCATTCTTCTTTAATAGTATCTTCCAGACTTTGTCGTAATAGTTTTGCTCATAGTCATTCTCTTCTTTCCATTATAAACAGTCTTTATGGACACTCCAACTATTTTTGAAATCTCCTTTGGTGTGACGAGTGCATTCAGCAAATCACACACTCTTTGACGTTTGCTTTCCTGATTACTCATATGGGCAAAAGTTTCTGAAAAGGTATGGATAATAGTGTTAGGTATGATTATGACATCAATATATGTTTGGTTTCAAAACAATTGACGTAGTGCCTGCTGAGAAAAAACAACTAAATGTTCATTGTAAATTTTGCTTCCCCACCCTGTATGATGGAATACATTCAATAGATTACGCATAGTAAATATTGAAATGGTCATATTTTATAACTAGGGCCAGGAGATGAGAGTTGAGTGAGTATATGATGTAATGTGATGTGATAACTGTTGTCAATATAACACAAGCCTTAATGTGATTACACAACATGATAACCCTTTACAATAAACTATTAGGATGCTGTATGGCCAATGGTCCCCACTGCGTAATGGACTGTTTTCATTGTTTTCCTGTTTCATTAATGTGCTACATTTGCTGTTTTTTTTCTCCTTTTGTCAGATCGGTTTAATACTACAACAGATTGTATGTGTTAAAAGCATAAACATAGTGGATGTGACAAAATTAACTCATAAAGACCAAAACATCCACCACTGACCAACAATATCTACTGATCTAAACTGTTTAATACCTGTTGATCCTCTAATCCTATCAATAGATGTAAATAATTGGTGTAAAATGCAGTTTGTCATCTTTTCATGGTCATCAGATATGACCCATTTGGACGTTCAGAGGCTCCATAGCGAACATGGAAACACCGTCATATTCTACAACATTGATTCACCAGTAAAACCCATGGAGTTGGATCAAAGACAGTGGATGGAGACACTTGGTTTCTGTCCAGTTGTTGATATGTTTGCGGAAAAAGTAACTTTTTTTTTCAGTTTTCTCTATTTCTGATATGATAACCCACAACTTTAATCTGAGCTTTTATAAATATTTACATAATCAGTTAATTAAATAAAGGCAAATATCTGATTTTCACTGAAAAAAACAAAACAAAACAAAATACAGAGGACAATATTATAATGAATGGTGATAAATGTTAAATAAGGAGAAAAATATATATATTGGAACTCCCACAAAAGTAGCACTGGGTCTTTATGAGTTAACACCAAAACATTCATAAACAAACCCAGATGTTTGTCCCTTTTATACATCCTTTCTAAGGAGTGTTAAATGAGCTGAGGTTCAGATTTTTCCTCTTTCCAGAGCTCAGATAAGTACTTACAGTCGCGGAAAAAATGATTTGACCACCATGGTTTTCTTCAATTTCTTGTTCATTTTAATGCCTGGTACAACTAAAGGCACATTTGTGTGGACAAATATAAAGATAACAACAAAAATAACTCATAAGAGTTTAATTTCAAAGCTGATATCTAGACATTTTCCATGGTTTTCTTGATAATAACCAAAATCATTTAAGTTCTTACATCAATATCTATGGCATTGTACTGACAAAAACAGTGCTTTCAGGCATTCTATGTTTTCTTTTCTGTCTGTTTTAGTCACATGATACACACAGGAGTTAGTACTTGATTGCATAATTATTGTTTTTGATGACTTTTGATGGTCTAATAATATTTGTCCACGACTGTATATAGACTATTGTACACCCAGTGACAGATGATGACTGACCATTTAGTTAAAAACTCGCTGTCACCAACATAATCAAACATTGTATCAGCAGTTATTGGAGACTTAATGCCATTAAAAGTGTAAAAATGTACAAAAAAAGACACACAAATCACATTTACTCTGCCTCAGCATCCTGTTTCTGGTCTGTCACTCTGATAATACAGTAAACAGCAGAATGTACATTATCTACATACTTATGACCTGATTGTGAAGTGGGTCAAATTCGACCACACCCAGGTTTCTTCATCGACATCCTCTGGACGTGAACGTGGTCAACAAGAGTTACATAAATCTCACCAGGAACTATTTCTCCCTTGCCCTTCCTCTTCCTCTCCTGTTTCCTCTTCCTCTACCTCCAGGTCTGTGTTGATCCAAAACAACACAACTGACCGTCTGAGTTGTGGTAATGTGACATTTAATGTCTGAGCTTTTGTAAAGGAGCACATGTTACAGCAAGTGATGAATGTGAAAGTGTGTGAATATTGTAAATAGTTTAAGGAAACATGTCTGTGTATTTGTTGACGGTCACATTACCTTAATAAAACTGATTATAGTGTGTAAACGATCAAGAAAATCTGTAAAAAGGGACATTAGATGAACTAGTCTATATGTAGTAGGCCAAACATAACCATGAAAATACAGGTAATATCTTAACTTCAATGTAAAAGGTTACAAAGTTTAGATAAAAGATTTTAGATTCGATTAGACTTTATTGATCCTACAACCAGGAAATTCAACGGTCAAGGCAGCAACAGAATAAAGTGCAAGAAAAAAGTAAACATGCATAAAGATAGTGCAAAAAAACAAACAAACTAATCATAGTAATAATAATACTTTTACCATGAATAGAGATTCTGTTTTAGTAATCCTAACCTGTTTGTATTTATTTTAGTGTTCTGACAGTGTTTAGGTAGATAATACTTTGATTTTTTTAAAAGTCAACTTTTAAGGGTTTTTTTGGACTTATTTTTTTCAGTAATTGTGCTGATATGAACCTGAAGTTAAAATTGTTTTATTTATTGCTGTTATTACTGTTGTAATTGTGTTTTATTTGATTTTTGTCTTGTTGTTCATGCTTGTTTATGCGAGAAGAACCTTACAGACCTGTAGTAGATCTTTGTTTTTGTTTTTTTAAATTTAATTTAATTTTATTTTATTTTATTCATTTTTTACTCTCAAATTCCAAATATAAGACAAATTTGAAGACATCTGTAATCAATAATGAAACAATTAATGTAACTGTGTTTTTTTTGTTGTTTTTTTTTGTTTTTTTTTCTGTCTGTATGCTTTGTCAATGTATACATTGTAGTACTTTAATATTGGGAATGGACCCCAGGAAGAATAATCTCTACTTTGGTAGAGACTAATGGGGATCCATAATAAAGAAATAAATATATTTCATAACATTCATTCTACACAACAGAAATATTTTGCTATACAGACACTGTCTCAGCTACAAGACGACCTCTATAAATCTCTGAAAGTCCATTTCCCAAACTCATTGTTAGGACCTGAAATGGATCGGCCAGTTTTTGCTTTTGTCAGCAACTGTCGGAGTAAAAACATGACAAAAATATGATGCAGCAGAGATTTAAGAGCTGAAACAGGACGAAAACGATGTAAAGGATACAACAAGATGTGACCAAAAAATAAGAGGAGAATAAGATAACAAAAGAAAATGAAAAACAAAACATTAGATATAACAAACTGTTAAAGAAGCGACAAGATGGAAAAAGTTTAAAAGTAAAGATAAAAATTATGTAAAAGAGATAAAGAAGTAAGATGTAAAATAAAGAGAGATTTTCAGACACATTATTTAAACAGTTGACACGTCAAGAGACATGAAGACATATGACAGTTCAAGATGTCTTAGATGTATTGTGTATATCAGTATGTCAAAATGTACATTGTCAGTTTTAACAGTTACTCCTTTCAGTCGGTTACATGCACACAGGATAATAATAGTAATAATAATAATAATAATAATAGTAATAATAATAATAATAATAATAATAATAAATGTTATTTATAGGCGCCTTTCTTGGCATTCAAGGATACCGTACAGTAAACAGGAGAGTATAAAACAAGCAATAAAACAGAGTAAAAAGCAAAAGGCAGGTTAAAAATTGAACAATGTAATTGTGGTCACATAGAGAACGCGGTCCGAAACAGATGGGTTTTGAGTTTGGATTTGGAGAGAGGGAGTGATGTGGCATTTCTGAGCTCTGTAATATATCCAGTTTCAACCATCTGACAGTCACATAACCAGACCTGCATCAGCTGTCGATACTACTTTGTAGTCACGAAAAGTGGAGAATGTAGGAGAAAACCCCAAGTGTCCCTATGGTTTCCCCCACATTTACCATGATCCACGCTTCAGTAGAAGCTGTGACTGGAACCTGCTGGGAGCTTTGATTCAGGCCTGCTAATCCTGGTCCATGGCAACGCTGTAGGAGGAGCTGGGAGGATTTATCTGTGGGTATGTTAGCTAGTTAGTGGGCAAACCTGGGCATGTCCTGGGACAGCAAAGGTCTAGAAAGGGTTTGGTGAAGCTCAGAACTCAGGACAATGCATTTCCACCCAGAGAGAACAGTGTCAGTTTGCTGCAGATGCTTCCATGTCAGGAAATGTTCGGCCTGTCAGTGGTGTTTCAACAGGAAACGGTGTGTCACTGGATGGAGAGTTTGTTATTTATTTTCTTAGGTGGACTGGCAGTGTGGGATCCAGAACGAGGAGGTGACACCTGAACTTAGTAACGCCTTAATGATCATCAGTGAACCGTGGTAACCTCCGCAGAATAACGGGGCTCGTGTTTCCTCCAGATCACCCTCCTGCCCAGCCTCTCCTCTTTGACTCCTGTTTTTTGACAAACTGCTGCATGGCTGCTTGATTAAATATTGAAGCTCCCGGTAATCTGAGCCTTCCTACAGTCCACCTGCCATCGGAGCAGTCTATCTTAAACCTGATCTTGAAGGGAACCTGATAGTGACGGCCACGCGCTGGGTGTAACAGAGCTGACAACACTGTTTTCGATCTTTCAACGGGGTCATTTGATCTGGACCCACAGGTGAAAATGTTGAGCTTATATCGTGTGCTTTAGTGGAGTTCACTGCATCTGTGCCAGTGCAGGTTTTAAGCTTCAGTACTGAACCATCAGTAGATATTAGTATTGCTTTTTAGTGTTTAGTGTCCCCATTAGATTTTAAGACTTTGTTTACATTGCCATCCATGCTAACAAAATGCTTCAGAGTTTGTATTACATCAATTTTCTTTATGTTAATTTTTTTTAACATAACTCTTTTTAATGTTCTACCTCTTTATCTCAACCATAAAGACCTAACCAGTTGGTGTAAAATACAGTTATTCACCTTTTCATGGTCATCAGATATGACCCATTTGGACGTTCAGAGGCTCTGTAGTTACCGTGGAAATACTGTCATCTTCTACAACATTGGTTCACCAGTAAAACCCACGGAGTTGGGTCAATGACAGTGGATGAACACACTGGGTTTATGTTCAGTTAGTAATATCTTTGCTGAAAAAGTAACTTTTTCTTCATTTTTCTCTCTTTTGATATAATTAGCTTTGAATTTGCTCTGAGTTTTTATGAACATCTACAGGATCTGTGAGTTAAATACAGGAAAATACATGATTTAAACCCAAAAAATGCAAAATACAGAGGATAATGTTCTAGAAAAAAATGGTGATAAATCAGTTAAGAAAGGTAGAGATAGAGAAAAATTAATTCGGGAACTGCCACAAAAGTAGCACTGTGTCTTTATGGGTTAAATAATTATTTTAAACCACAAGTAACATTCACTCAGTAAAAAAAAAAAAAAAAAAATCAGCCTTTGAATGTTAATTTGGCATTTATTATGATAATTATTCACAACATCTCACATCAGCATTTGTATTATGGTAATCTGGGTGTCTGGTCTGATGTAAAACTCATTTCCAGGTTCAAACAGTCAGTTACTGGCAGAGTCTATGTATGCATTTACAACAACATCTGTATTTAATGAGACATCAGTGAGGATTCAGTTTATTTAACTCAAGTACTGTTATTTCTGCGCTTTTCCATTGTTTGTTAAGTAGGTCATCAGTTTGAGTGACTTTAACGATGTTTGAGCTCTTGAACTGTTTCCAGCAGTGCATTGATAAATGGGTGCTTCAGTGAAACTGGTCCCTAAAAACAGGCCATGGGGCTAAAAATTCACACCAGATGTAGTCTAATGTTATGAATCAAGTTTGGAAGCACTTTGGGTCTGTTTTAAAAATAAATATTTACTGAGATAAAAGAGAAACTATTTTTCAGATAAAACATATTTTTATATTATTTTATACATAAATCTCCATGTAACACAGTAAAAAGAACACAAAAAAATCTTTTTATTCTCTCACAGGTACATTTTGGGAATCAAACTAATTGTGCAAGGCAGAGTGTTTCACAAAAATGACCGCTGTTGCAAAATCACTCGCGATTTATTTGTGTTTAAATGGGCAGGTTCCGCATGTAACATGAGTGGACACGATGGGTTACGCATGAAACTTGAAATGAGACTGCAGATTCATGAAAAACTCACGTCTGGATTTAAAAAATCACTAGAATCCTCAAATTTAACACGGTGTCTTAATTTATAGCAGTATATAAGACCATTTCAAGCCATGTTTTACAGATCAAATGCACTGACACCTAGGTAGCCTTTCATGGTCCTATTTTTGGCCCCAATATTTTATTAAAAATTAATTAATTTTGGGATGGCTCAGAGCAAGAGTATAATTTTTTTGCATTTATGGTCTAAAAAGCTGGCAGATACCAAAATAAACCCAGTTTCATAGAAGCACCCAAATCATAAATCATTCCTTTGTTTATTTTCTAAACAGGTCAGCACTGATAAAAAAAACAAACAAACAAACAAACAAACAAACAACAACAAAAAAAAAACTGACAAACTAAACATGAAGTGTTTAGATGTGAAACTGCCTTATTCTATTTCAAAATAATCATAGAGTTCTGGTTTGGTGGAAGCCATGAGAGCTAACATTAATTAGCTAATGCGCCAATGTTATCTAGCACCATGCATACTTGATCATTTTCTCCTTCGATTCAGACTTCTGTTTACTTATATTATCATCCTCTGCCTCTGCTCCATATTATCACAAGTGAAGTGGTACAATTTCATGGCTGGATTCCAGATATGCTATAAATGTGATTATTCTATAGAGATGATGTGTCACAATATTTTTGTCTATATAGCCTATTGTAATTCTACACTTTAGAGGAGTGATATTTAGGTTTTTTTTTTAAAAAAAAATTGGAATTATGCATTTTAAAACATTTCCCTGTGGTCTACATGAACTGTAAATGCTATGCTTGGGTCTGAATTCTTCATTTATTAAACTCCACAGGTCCATCTTCAGCCCTATTTCTGAGTAATGACACCAGAAAGGTCATTTTGAACGCTGGCCCTTTAAATGCAAATGAGCCACTTCACGCCCCACCCCCTCTAGGTTATTGGCTGTGCTGCTCTGTCCCGTTCATCCAACAGCTGAACATTTTAGGTAGTCGGCTCAAAGTCTGGACATATTTTCAGTATGGACTACAACCGCTGCTGCTGATAACCAATTATAACGTACTTAGAGAAATGTTTGTTGGAAGTCTTGACCTCATATGTGCAACTGTCCTGACGTAACTACTTATAGATGTAGCAAATTAAGCAGGACTCAAAAGGGGTTGTAGAAATCCGCTTGATTTTTGCCAGAATGAATCTAAAGATAGCTTTGCAGCACCTGGAGGGTTCAAATTCAAACTTTATGAACTATTAGGGTCCAAATACACAAATAAATGAACCAAAGACTAATAAAAGTGGGTTCAGCAAAATATGACCCCTTTAAAATTGTTAGGATCTTTTTTCTCGTTGAGCATTGCCAGACTTTATTTTACAGCTTTAATGGTAACATTACCAGCATTTCCTTACAGTGTATCCTCACCAGATTGACATTTTCATTTTATTCCTGCAAGTTTAACACTATTTCTGATCTGAATAAATAATCTTCTTACAACAGTTTTTCAACCCCTGTATAAAGGAAACTCTCAGTTTTTAATTTCAACAGCATCATATTCTACTAATTTCATCTTTACATTTTAATTTCTGTGCAATTGAATGGATGGGTTGTCAAACTGTAGGTAAAATCTTAATTGATTAAAGTGTGCTGATGGCTAAATGAACAAGTGTGTGTGACGACAGGATGAATGAGCATCCGCATATTTTTATCCTGCTTAATAAGCTCTGTCTTTGAAAGTGTGCAGCTGCGGTGGTGGTGACACTCCCTCATCTGGAATGACCCAGTGTGTACGCTCACACTGTAAATCTCTGTGACGACTTAATAACACCTTTATGCCTCCTATGGCTGGTGGAACAAATGCTGAGATATTTCTACTCGCTTGCTGAGAAAGAAGAGAGAAACTATTGTGTGTTTTGATGTGATCCAACTTGATGATTCTTCTGTTTTGGCAAATTGTCTAATAAAAAGGGTAGCCTCAGAAAAACAAGAGGAGGTATGTTTCTCTTTCCACTAAAAACATGTGCTGTTATTGAGGAGATTTATTTGTACTGTGGATACAAAATGTGCCGCCCTGTCCCATATGCCACCCACTCCCCTGAGACCCCCTACAACCAGCTGCACCCACTCTGTCAAAATCCTCTAGCTCCACATGGGTCACATCACACTCTGAAAACCGTTTGGTAAGTGGCTGAAAGCTCACAGAGGCAGGGAGAGAGAGAGAGAGAGAGAGAGAGAGAGAGAGAGAGAGAGAGAGAGAGAGAGAGAGAGAGAGAGAGAGAGAGAGCACACATACACACACTTTCTTTCCTGACACACTCACCTCCCTCCCTCCACGCTCACATGAAAACTCCGGTAGTCTGGTGAACTTCTTCTCAGTGACAGGATCTTCTCTGGCTTCCACACATTCATCACACACGTGCAGTTATGGGATTTATGTCGCTATGTTAGATTATACTTCATCTATTTACTTATTTTCAGTTTTGGGCAAAAAGTTTCTAAGTGTTGAGCGATGGAACCAGGAGCGGGACGAGGCATTGGGATCATCCATGTACCCTGAAGATCAAGGTCTGGTCTTTACTCTCGTCATTCTTTTTCAGTTTCTCTTTCATTTGCTGACCTTAAATTGTTTTTCCATCGGTTTGATAGAAACATACTTTTGTGCATTTATGTCACAGAACATTTAAATTGACTCTTTTAGTATTAAGACAGAACATCTGAAATGGATCATGCTGCATAAGGATAAAGGATAGGATAAATGAATAATTATCAATAAATATTTGTTGAAATACTGATTACAAAATTCCAAACTTAGTATTTAATGTATATAAAATGTAAAGCATATTACATACTTCACTTCCCCATGAACGCATATATCTTCTGCTGTTAAATAATAATAATAATAATAATAATAATAATAATAATAATAATAATAATAATAATAACAATCACATGTTTCATAAAATATTGACATGTCTCTGTTCCAGACCAAAATGGTTTTTGATTATATCCCAACAAAGGCAGGTGATTATTTCAGGCTGTAAAATGCACCGTATACCCTGGCAGGAGTTTAGTGCTAATAAATGCATTCTAACTCAGCTTAAGAATAAACTTATAAACGGATTACTGACTGAGGAGGAATGTTTCAATATTGGCCCCTGAACTGGGCTTTACATCTTCCAGCACCCCTGGTTATACAGCCATAATCTTAAAAGAGAGAAATGGGAAGATTGACAGGACAATGGATTGGTTTAAGGCCATTTTTTTTATTAACAGACTTTTGTAAAAAAAAAAAAAAAAAAAAAAAAAAAATCAGCTCTGTCTTTTAAGCCCAGAGGCCTGTGATAAACTGTTAGAATATGCATGATATTTCCATATATTTAGGAAATATTAGACCTGAAGAGAAGCCCAAGGGCAAAAGAACAAGTGAAAGCTTAACTGCACAGGTAAGGCCCGCCCTACATTTAAGTAAGACATCCGAGGCCACAGGTAGCTCAGGTATTACAAGCGGTTAAGCCTCCAGGACTTCAAAAGACACTCCTCATGACTATTCTGAACTGTCAAAACATGTCCATAAAACCTCAGTCAGCTAACGGACGGCCCTGTTCTGCTGCTTACTCACTGACCCCTGTGGCTGGATGGTCTCCAACCTTTGTTAACCTCTGCAGGGTGGCGGGTTTTCGCCTATGGAGGCAGGATTTTTAAAAACTGGCGGAAATGCCTCTCTACGCCGGCTTTTCCTGCGGGAAGCAGCAGAACTGTGATCTAAACTTGGAAAGTGACGAAAGGACAAGAACAGGAACTCCAGACATTTCCCAGATATGCAGCTCCGAGGACTACATTGTTCTGCTGACACTTAGATTATTCATGTATGGAAATAGGTCAATGTGAGCCTGGGTAACTTTAATATTTCAAACAGATTATTGACACAAATGATCTAAATCTGAAGTCCCATAATGCAGCCATCCCAGACCTTTACAGGTGTCTTAGTCATTAGACAAGGACGAGACGTGAGTTTGGATTCTAAACTACTCATGTAAACACTCACCTGTCTGCAAATTCTGATACAAGGGGTCTTACCTTGTCAACTTGAGGCTGAGTCACATCAGCATTTACAGTTTCAGTCTGTACTAGTTACAGCTCAGAGTATCAGGTGATACCATGCTGCATAATTAAATCTGTAACATGTCAGTGCAGCAAGAGCAGCCTCATAAAAATGCCTGTGGCAAGAGTGACAGTGCTGTTTGTACCTTCCGAAAATTGTATCTTCATCCTCAAGTGCCTTAAATAAACCTGGCATGATTATATGGTGGTGAAAATCGGAGTAATACAGTAGCAATAAGTCTAATCAAGCATTTTCCTATAGCTCTGTCTTTCGCCATGTGTATATGTGTGTGTTTGTAGCAGTGTGTGATTCATTGTTGCTGATTCGACTCTGATGACGTACTTGTGGAAATTGAGGATACAGGCAGACACACACAGGTTTCCTGCCTCTCAAGCCAAATCCTAACCTCATGATTTGTTTTGTGGAGGAAACCACTTAACATTTGATCTAACCATCCTTAATCCACCCTGCCAGGCTGAAAAAACCACTATGGTGAACAGTACTGTGCAAAAAGCTTTATCTTTGTTGTTTTTGCAGGGTTGAAATGCACATATATATTTATGTCTCATTTTCTTTACAGGAAAATACAGTGAATATGTGCACAGCCTTAAAAAAACACAAAAACTTTACTAGGTTTAAGGTTCACTTTATTGTCATTACATGTAATATATACATGAAACTAAATAGGTTTTAAAGGTTAAAGTAACTTAAAAGTCAAATGAATGAAATCAGTCTCATATTGTCAGAACAAAAGGGTTAAAGATATGTTAAGTGCAAAGGGAGTTCACGCTAAATACTATCACTTTGATTTATAGAAGCTGTTTTTTTCCTTAAATGTTTGTATTTACTGCTGTATACTACCCATACATCCAGATTGTATTATAATGCAGAAACTGAGAATGCATGTGTGTGTCATTATAACTATATTAAACCACAAAACCTTATGTTGGACTATTTCACAGTACTGTTTGTTGTGTTGTTTATTCTCCAACACTTTCCTTATGATCTAATATTAGTTCCTACCCATCCCTCCTCCCTGATGTTTCTGCAAGAGCACCACACTGTGGCAGCAACAGGCAGTACAACTACTGAGAGTATTACAGACCTGAACTGACCTGGAACTAAACACCAAAATGCATTCCCCTGATCTCTGGGGTCTTCACCACTCCTGTCCATGTGTGTGTGTGTGTGTGTGTGTGTGTGTGTGTGTGTGTGTGTGTGTGTCACTGAGATTAAACAAGAACTACTCTGATGTTTTTCTTGAAATTTAGTAAACCCATCTCTTTAATTTTTAAATTTTGGAGCAGATCCACTGAAAGGGGTAGAGGTGTGAATTGTACTGGAATATTAACTGTCAACAAAAAGAAAAAAAGGACAGCAACTGGCAAACAAGGGAAAACAGGTTTATTTATGTTTAAGAATAATGTGGTACAAAGTGAGTGGATATGTAAAGGTACAATAAGTCTGAATCTAATCATATTGGTCTTTTCCTCTGTTTTTTTGTCAGGATGTGTGTGTAAAAGTGGACAGACTGGGGCCAATCATGAATCCTGAGCTGAACTGCAGCTCCCAGTGTGAGCCCCCACTCTGCTTTATCCACTCAGGAGTCAACAAACAGGAGAGCCTTGACATTCTGCAGAGACTATGCAGTCTCAGCACGGTATTCACTTTCTTTACCTCTGTTTCTGTTGTTATTCAGCAAAGACACAAACAGCGAATTAGTATGAACACATTATGTCCTGTGTACACATGCACATACAATTGTTTGTTGCAGTAGAGGTATACCCACTCACAAACATACATACATCCATGTACACACACTTACTGTTCCATGCACAACCGATATACAGTCATGGAAACAAATTATTAGACCACCCCTTGTTTTCTTCAATTTCTTGTTCATTTTAATGCCTGGTACAACTAAAGGTACATTTGTTTGGACAAATATAATGATAACAACAGAAGTAGCTCATAAGAGTTTAATTTCAGAGCTGATATCTAGCCATTTTCCAAGTTTTCTTGATAATAACCAAAATCACTTCAGTTCTTACATCAGTAGCTATGGCATTATACTGCCAAAAACAGTGCTTTTAGGCATTCCATGTTTTCTTTTCTATCTGTTTTAGTCACATGATACACACAGGAGTTAGTACTTGATTGCATAACCATTGTTTTTGATGACTTTTGATGGCCTAATAGTGTTTTCCGCAACTGTATATTCAGGTTAACACAAGTAGACAGATAACACTTAATGAAATCTATCATATCTCAGCAAAACAGCATTTTATGTCATGGATTTTATAGCAGAATATGTCTCTAGTGTTATGAAAATACTTGCAACAAATCAGTAAAAGTAATGACACAGATTAATGGGTGATAAAAATGTGGGTTGTACATTTTGCTAAAGTTGTTAAAGTTGTTTTGGAAGCTGTTTCGGCGCACTGTTGTTGTGACAGGGATGGACCACCGAGGCTATGTTTAGTACAGTGTTAGTCATGATTCCCTTTAAGAGAAGAGCGAGCAGAGCCACGCAACATGAGGCAGACATAAGAAAGTGTAATGTGACTTCCTAAACAGAAACTGAAGTAGAGTAGACACTGTGTCAAGACACACACTGACTGCTTCTGACTCTGTGCTACGCTGTAGATAATCAAGGTGAGTTGTCTTTCTCACTTCTTTTGTGTTGAGTAGAGTTAATGTATGCACACATCACTCTCAAACTGCAGATAGTATCGGCTCCTTAGGGGAAAAGAAAAGTGAGCTGTGCTTCTTTGTTATGGTAATGTACAAGATTACACCGTAATATCCTTCCAAACCGTTTTTATTATTCTTTTAACTCAGCAAACATGAAAACGACAGCTAACATGAAATAACCTTGTGATGAAATTCAACACCATGCATTTGTTACTATTCATAGATGCAGGCAGCTCACTGGGCACAACTGGTTCTTCACTTAATAGTACAGTGCAGAGTAAAAATATGAGGACAAGAGCCAACTTAATCTCCAAATTCCCACCTGCTTTTCTTTCTGAATGTGTTCTAGATATGGCTACTTGTGGCAGCGTACTGTCTGAGGAGCAGCTTCTTTGCCCCATCTGTCTAGATTTATTAAACCAACCGGTCTCCACTCCCTGTGGACACAACTTCTGCAAGGACTGCATACAAGGATACTGGCAGACCTCTAATGTTTCTCAGTGTCCCATGTGCAAGCAAAAATTCTACAGGAGGCCAGAGCTCAAAGTTAACACCTTTATATCCGACCTGGCATCCCGGTTCAGAAAATCCGTGAAGAAAGATAACGTTGAAAACAGTACAGTGGATCGATCCTCTTCCCATCAAGGACAGGTTTTGTGTGATGTCTGCATTGGGAAAAGAGTCAGAGCTCTTAAATCATGTTTGGATTGCCTGGCTTCTTACTGTGAGACTCACCTGGAGCCCCATAATGTTCTAAGCACTTTCAAGAAGCACAAACTGATCAATCCTATGATGAACATGCGAGACAGAGTGTGTAAGAAGCATGAGAAGCTCCTGGATCTGGTTTGCAACACTGACAAGACATATATATGCCACATCTGTGTCAAAGAAGACCACAAGGCTCATCACACTGTTCCAATAGAGGATGAAAGTCAAAACAGGAGAGCTCAAATTGGAAGGATAAATGCAGAAGTGGAAAAAATGATCCAGGACCGAGAGCAGAAAATCAACAAAATCAAAGAAGCTGCTCGTCTCAGCAGAAGAAACACAGAAAAAGAGACCGAGGAGAGTTTGCAAGTCTTCACCAGGCTGCTCCAGTTAGTCCAGAACGGTCACTCTGAGGTGGCAGAGATGATAGATGCAAAACAGAGGGAAGCTGAAAGAACAGCCAGCGGACTCATCCTGGAGCTGGAACAAGAAATTAATGAACTGAGGAGGAGAAGCACCGAACTGGAACACCTCTCACAAACTGAAGACAACCTCTACCTTCTCCAGAGTTTTCCTGCATACTCCAAAATCCCAGCCACTAAAGACTGGTCCGACACGGTTTTAGAGAGCGCCGTATATGTGGGTGTAGTGAGGAGAGGAGTCAGGAGAGTGGCGTGTCAAATGGAGGAGGCTGTAAAATCTGAGGTGAAGAGACTGTGTGAGACAGAATTTCAGAGGGCTCAGCAGTCTGCAGTGAATGTGACTCTGGACCCGGACACAGCTCATCCTAAACTGGTGCTGTCTGAGAACAACAAACAAGTGTATCATGGAGATCTAGCACTGAATGTCCCCGACAAACCGGAGAGGTTCTACCCTGGCGTTAGCGTCTTGGGGAAGGAGGGTTTCTCATGCGGCAGGTTGTACTTTGAGGTTCAGGTGAAAGGGAAGACAGAGTGGGATATCGGTGTTGGACTGGAATCTGTGAACAGAAAAGGAAGCAGTGTACTGAATCCTGAAAATGGCTACTGGACACTGGGGATGAGGAATGACAAAAGCTACTGGGCCCTCAGTAACACTCCTGTGCTTGTCCCACTGGTGGAAAAGCCCCAGAGAGTCGGGGTATATGTGGATCTGGAATGGGGGCAGGTTTCGTTTTACAATGTGGACTCTGCTTCTCATATCTACTCATTCACTGGATACACATTCAATGACAGACTGTTTCCGTACTTCAACCCACGGCGTAACCATGGTGGAGTCAACTCTGCACCTCTAATAATCTCAAGTGTTAATGTCTAAATTTTCACATGTTCCACCTTCGTAGTTTTTCTTTTATTCCTAAAGGTACAAAGTGTAACAACATGAACAAATGTAAATGTGTAATATTTCCAGTGTGTTGTTTATCTTAAAAATGAGTGCCGTCATCCACTTTCTTAGTAGCCCAATAGATTGTATAGTAATTCAATAGATAGATAGATAGATAGATAGATAGATAGATAGATAGATAGATAGATAGATAGATAGATAGATAGATAGATAGATAGATAGATAGATAGATAGATAGATAGATAGATAGATAGATAGATACTTCTGCCAAGGAACGACGGAGGTTATGTTTTCATCGGGGTTTGTTTGTCTGCCTGTCTGTCTGACTGTTAGCAAGATAACTCAAAAAGTTATGGACAGATTTTATTGAAATTTTTAGGAAATGTTGATAGTGGCACAAGGAACAAATGGTTAAATTTTGGTGGTGATTGAGGGGGGGGGGGGATTATCTGCCTTGGCGGAGGTCTGTGCTCTCCAAGTGCTTTTCCAGTTTACATTTTTTACAGACATGTGTGTTATGGTATCATCAACTTTTCTCCTTCAAAAAAACCCCCCAAAAACGAAACAAAAACGTAGAGCCAGTTATTTTAACATTGACTCTTATGATCCTCATGTGCTGCATCAGCTGATAGTTTACATTATAGCTCTGTTAGCTTAGCTCTGTTTTTAGCCAGAAAGAAGCCACCATAAAACCAAAAATCACCACAGTTTTCTGTATGGTTTGTACTGTCAATATCAGCCCTAAAGATTTCTGGAAACATCCAAACAAGGTCAGAACTGTCTGAACCATGGGTCAACAAACGGTGAACTTAGCAAAGATAATATCACCACATGATAACTTTATCCCTTCATGAGCTTCAGAACCAAACTCGCCCGGCTCAGTAACAGCGCTTCTAGCTTTTATCACTTTCTTTGACTCTAAAAGTTGTTCCTTAGCGGTTCTCATCCCATCTGATCACTTTCTGATGTTTTGGTCAAAAAGCCCATGGTGTTAGTTTTCCTTATGGCAGAGTGACTCACTACTCCCTCTAGTGGTCACATAATTCAGTTGTACTGTTAGTGTGACTACAGTATATTAGCTCATATCTGTACAATCCAGTACAATTGCATGTTTGGTGTAACTTAAGAACTGTGTATTCTCAACAGTCTAATGACAATTTAGGGTCTTTTTCAGTATTTGAAAGTAGAAATATTATGTATATCCCCTTTAATACCTACTGCTTTAATAGGATTGGTTGTTGGTTGTTGCATATTGTACCCCCACAAGTGTGAGCTTTATTCATCTGCTAATAAAGTTTTGTTTTCTTAAATAAAATCTGCATCTTTTCTTCATTGCTTAAACAGCTGTTGTTCACAAACAGTCCAAGTTGAGAACACAACTAAGCAATCCTAAGTGTGTCATCAGCAGTCTATGCTGGGTATGATTGTTAAAGGGTTTACATGTGTGTGCAGATGGCGGTGGAGCTCCCAAGGCGGACTCTGTCCCCGGTCTTAAGTGCTGTGGTGTGGACGCTGCTGTCTTGTGGCATCCTTCTGGCATTCGGCTTCCTCCTCTTCACCATGCGCTTCAAAAACAACAGGTACAGAGTTGAAGGTCAAACACTTACTCTATATAAAGACACATAAAAGTAAACACAAATGTTAACTGTTGATTGTGTGTATGTATGCACGTGTATTATCAGGATAGTGAAGATGTCCAGTCCCAACCTGAATGTTCTGACTCTCTTTGGAAGTATCCTCACCTATAGCAGCGGCTTCCTCTTTGCCGTTGATGAACAAGCACATTCACACTCTGGGGTTTCAACAGCTGTGCTTCAGGTAATAGCACATTTACACACTGTACTCTGTGATGTTGTGGGAAAAAATCAGTATTTGTGTTGATAAACCTCAGCTTTAAATGCAGGTTATCATGTGTCTTTTTCTATCACTGTAATCATACACTGCTCTTCTCTCTCAGGCTCGGATGTGGACTCTTTGCATCGGCACTACCTTGGTGTTTGGCCCAATTTTAGGGAAGACGTGGAGACTGTACAGAGTGTTCACTCAGAGAGTTCCTGACAAGAGAGTGGTATGCTGCTACTTCACCCCCATTCTTATTTTAGTCTGTGGTCTTACTCTGGAATGCATGAATTTTTATTTTCTTCTGCAAAAAAAATTAGAAACAAAAAAGTTACTTGGTGGACACTGAGTCTGGAGACGTAACGGACAGTATTTATAGTAAAGTAAAGGCTGATGCATGACTTTTATTTTATTTCAGATTATTAGAGACATCCAACTGATGGGCATGGTGGTCCTGTTGATCCTGGTGGACATGATGGTTCTTACAGCCTGGAACCTCACAGACCCTGTCATATGTTCCAGATCTATTGGTGCAGTTGTTAAGGTATACTTCAGTTGATATTCTATGGTGTTGTAAGCAAAGATGTTAATTTGTTCATTAACAGAACAATAGCAGGATTATGATACATGCTTGTACATTGCTTACCAGTTCTTTTAATGTAATTAGAACTATTAGGGACGTAGTCAAATGTGATTAAGTTTTATTTACTTATATTGTTGTTTCCTTTGGGCTAGGTGGTGGAAAAAGACATCTCCTATGCTTTGACTCAGCTGGACTCCTGTTCCTCTGTATATTCAGATCTGTGGGTTATTGTCATTGCTGTTCAGAAGGTAAGTAATCTGTGTTTTATTCTGATTCAGTGAAATAATGGCATGCATGAATTTCAGTTCATATATTGTGTGTTGTGATCTATTTCTTTTGACATATCCTCTTGTCATGCAGCATTACTTTGTTATAACAAACTTGAGAGTTAATGAAGGAGAAGGACTTTACAAGTTCATGATGTAAAGTGTTAAATAGACTTAGGTTTATAGTATTGAATACAGGATAAAAGATAGAATTTTAAGGCTGATTGAATTATCTTACATCTGTATGTGTGAATATATGAAGAGAAACCTATTATAAGGAATTGCTCTGTTTTTACACTAATGAAATATAACTTTTTTTAAACTTGTTTAAAGAACACTTTATTTCAACCTGTTTAATTATTCCCTCTCTGCCTTCATCCTTTAGGGTTGTCTTCTTCTCTATGGGACTTATTTGGCTGGACTGACCAGTAACGTTAGCCACCCTCCGGTCAACCAGTCTCCCACCATCATAGCAGCTGTTACCTTGGTTACCCTCTGCTCAGCCGTGGCCGTCCCTGTGTCCATCTTCCTGCAGGCCTGGCCCAACCTGGTCTACAGCACTGTGGCTGGAGCCATCTTCATCTGCACACTGGCTACGAACTGCATGCTGTTTGTACCTCAGGTTAGAACATCTGCAACACATACGATGGTGGAAAAAAATGTTTGGACACCCAATGCATTTCTTATATATGGCATTTCTTTCTTTCTTTCTTTCTTTCTTTCTTTCTTTCTTTCTTTCTTTCTTTCTTTCTTTCTTTCGAATGTAAAAAAACAAGGAGAAAAAAAGTTTAAAAAAAAAAACAAAAAAAAAAACAAAAACAGCAACATTCAAAAAGGAGCGGGATGAAGTACAAATTATATACTCCCACCCCCTTACCCCGTCTTTTTCTAATTAAGAATCACTCTTAGGTCATTGAACTCTGCCAAGTATTGTTCCATTCTTCAAACCCACATGTTCCATTTTGCACATGCTCTGTTCCATCAAACTCAAAACTGGATGTCTCAGCAAGATAATGAAAGACATCTAGGCATTTTTTCTTATTA
Source organism: Sphaeramia orbicularis (assembly GCF_902148855.1). NCBI lineage: Eukaryota > Metazoa > Chordata > Actinopteri > Kurtiformes > Apogonidae > Sphaeramia > Sphaeramia orbicularis. The sequence goes on from NC_043977.1 coordinate 25,942,672, forward strand.
ATAATGAATTTAAAAGAATAAACCATTTGCATTTGTTTGTGTCTGTCTGATGCAGCCACAGCTCTTGAAACACAAAAAAAGATTTTTCTGCAAATTTTTCATGACAATATTTGATATAGTGTAAAAATTTAAGGGTGTCTGAAAACATGTTCCCACTACTGTACATTTGAGTTCTATTCAACAATGTCATGAGGGGGAACATTTAAACATTTTTACAATTAAATCTTGGAAAACAAGCTTTGTTTTCATCCATGGCACTAGTTTTCAAGCCTCTTTAGAACAGAACCCACTAGAGGCAGAGAATTTATGGCAGCTGTCTCTCAGTTGGTAGAGTGGGTCGTCCAAAGACTGAAGGGTCGGCGGTTTGAATCCTGGCTCCGACTGTCCACATGTCAAAGTCCCCTTGGGCAAGACATTGAAGCCTAGCTGGTTCCCAGTAGGGCCTGCAGTGCCTTGCATGGCAGCAGCCACCCATTGGTGTATGAGTGTGTGTGAATGAGTGAATGTGAGGCTTTGTAAAGCACTTTGGGCACCATGAAGATGTGGGAAATGTGCTATACAAGTGCAGTCCATTTACCATTTATATAACTGGCAGAACTGCTGCACAACCATATGATCCCACAATAAAGCAGATTTGTCAGGAGAGGCAGGAACTGTGACCAATAGGTAGACAAATGTCAGACAGTGCAGATGAATGACTGATATGTGTATGGTTTCCGCTTGTTGTGGCAAAACTAGTCCAATCTGTGAGCAATTGTGTTGCCCACACCTCCAGTTTCCATGTGCGTGTAACTGTGCCATGTCTGTCAGTGCAGAGTGAGTCACACAGAAGGTGTTTATGAGTCAAAACTACGTAGTCCGCTGCTAACAGGTTTACGACTCTCTTAAGTGTCTGGTAGTGAGTTTATGTTAGGATAATGGAATGCATCTTTAGTGGGGAGGAAGGAAATATTTTAACAATGAGTAAACGATACAGTCAAACACACCTGGTCCCAAAGGTCCTGTGTTAAACAGACCTGGTAACATATCCATGCAGAAGACTGCTATCACATACTACTTTTTACCCCGCCCCCCAAAGGAGAGGCAAGGGGTATTGTTTTTGGTTCGGTTTGTGTCTTTGTTTCTTTGTTAATGGTTTTGTTAGCAGCAAAACTATTGGTTGAACTCATACCAAATTGGGTTTATAGATTGCCAGTGACCCAGAATAGATCTGATTACATTTTGGGAATTGTAGGTCAAAGTTCAAATTTATTATGAATTTTTTAAATCTTTTTTTTCCATCTACCTATAATGGGTGAAATTTCAAATCTGTATAAAAACATCAATTTTGTTTCAGTTTACTTAAACTTGGCGCATATATGAAGGCAACTGATATGCTGATATTACCACACGCATAGACATGATGACATCAGCTGGATTGATGCCAAAATAAGAAACAATATGTATGAGGGGTGGGGTTTGTTGTGCTTTACACTACTTTTTTATTTATTCATTTATTTATTTATTTTGATGCAGTTGACCCAGTGGCGGCAGTTTGAAGAGGATCAGAACAACCCGAGTCAGATGGCCAAGTATTTCAGCAGCCCCAGTAAAAGCCAGCCCTCCGTGTACAGCCAGGATGAGATCTACTACCTGCTGGGAGAAAATAACTCCATGAAAAAACTACTTAATGAGGTACTGCATCACCCCAGTACACACTACTCACCTTTTAATAAGAAAAACTTTAAAACATTGTTCATTAGAATTCATATGATTTCTCAAACTTGCTTAAATAATTTAATCAGACATGAGGCCTTTTCAGTTACAGAAAAAAAAGAAACAGGTACACTTAATCTCCAGAGTGAAATTAATTTTTGCATAAGCTCAAGCATGTACTAAATTAATTAAAAAAAAAAAAAAAAAAAAAAAAAAAATATATATATATATATATATATATATATATATACATATATATATATATATATAACTAAGCATCCACAAAGGTGTATGTATCAACAGAGATGATTCATTTGAGTCATTTCTCATAATATTTACTCTACTCAGAGGGAATTAGGTTGCTCCATAAGGCAGTAATCCCTCAAACATAATTAATATTTTGCTCATACTTATCAGCGTCTTATTCATTTAAGATATTTCTGATAAAAAATATTCCAAAAATAACAACAGCCTTTTAGCAATATGTTAACATCTGTCCCTTATAAGCAGTTTTTGTTTGTGAAAAGCATTAAAAAAGACAGGAAACTATTCATTAGTTTTTGTTTTTATTCAGTCTGTCAGTTTATTTTTGGTTAGTATTGGATATTTTTTTTATTTATTTTGAGTAATTTAATTAGTTTTTCAGATGTTATGAGGAAAACCTTCATTTAAAGAAGCTGGAAAATCATTGTTTAAGGTCATATATCATGCAAAGTGTTTTTATTCTTGAATACCATGAACCCTTGACAATCAGGACAACAAAAGCAGAGCTGATTTTATCTGCAATTGTATTTTATTTTGATACGTGATACATTATTGATTGTAATTTTTATCTAGTTAGTATGTTTTTAAAAGCTTTTGCTGTCTTTTTCACTTCTAGGTTTAGTTTACATCAGGTGTGTCAAACTCATTTTAGTTCAGGGGCCACATTCAGCCCAATTTGATCTCCAGTGGGCCGGACCAGTAAAATAATAACTGTGAAAAAAGTAAAATTATATTATGATCAGGTTTACATCTACAAAGTTTCCTTAAAAATCTGAATAACATGAACAACTTGAATTGTCTTCAGAAAAACAAGTGCAATTTTTAACAATATTCTGCCTTGGTTTATCAGTTTATCATTTACACATGTGCATTACAATCACAAAAAACATTTAGTAACAGGCAGAATATTGGTCAAATTGCATGAACTTTTCTTAAGGCATTTCCATTTGTTCATATTTGTTCAGGTTATTCTCATTTTTTGTAAAAGTATAGTTTGGTAATGTAAACATTTTCATGTAATTTTCCTTTTTTACACCAAAAAAACAACGGGAAAATTTGGGGTTGTCATTATTTATAGGTTATTATGATAATATTTTACTGGTCTGACCCACTTAAAATCTAATTGGACTGTATGTGGAATCTGAATTAAAATGATTTTGACACCACTGATTGTTAATATCTTTAGTGTAATTTTTGCGTTTCACAAATTCATCCTGCGGGCCGGACTGGACCCTTTGGCCGGGCCGGATTTGGCCCCCGGGCTGCATGTTTGACACCTGTGGCTTACATGCACTCTAATACTGTCCAAATAATCATATCAGCATAACACCCTCTCTGTTTATATCTGGAAGCATTAAAGTTTTCATTTATTGTCATTTACAGAAGAACGCTGTGATTGACAGTCTTCAGGAGCAGGTGAGCAACGCCAAGGACAAACTCTTGCGACTCATGTCCGCCAGTCAGCCCATGGAGGACCAGGACATGGACTCATCCACCACCAACCTCAACTCCTCCTCCACCCAGACCACAGAGCTTCAGTCGGATGGCCAGTCTTGTTCTCTACCTCAAAAAGACAGTAAATCCAGACCCTCACCCCTTGATATCTCCCCCTGTCTCGATGCTGCTGTTACTGTATCGACGTCTACTGACCTTCCCCCTGTTCCAACAGTCACACCCCCTGTTAGTGCTTCCTCTCCTCCCCCAGATGGTAGGTGTTTGGAGGAAAATCACATGGACGTCTCTACTACTGACCCAGCTGATCCCAGAACAGCTGAAGATCTCCTACCTGTATCACCCCTGTCTTCTGGATTACTCAGGACAGCTGAAGAAACAGCTAATTTTGTGACTTCCCTACAGTACCGTAGAATGTTGAACCCCTCTTTGGTTGAAGCTTTGAACAAGCAGAGTAATCTAACATCACACACTGGGTCTAAAGTGAGGCTGACTGGGTTTGTTAGCAGTGAACAGCTACAGGAGATCCTCCAGGAGCTCAGTGTGGACACAGTCACAGAAACAGCACTCAGATCTCCCAGTCAGACCTCCAGGAAGTGTACAGAGACCTCCCCTCTTTCCCCACTCTCCATACGGACGCCACGCTCCCCTCATGTACCCGCCCTCTTCCGCTACCCCAGCATCTCCCCGTATGCAATGAGGAAACGCCGACCACCCTTCTACTCCCCCAGAAGAGATTTGGACCCCCACTGCTTCTACACAGGTTCGGACGCAGTTGGGAAGACAAGGGACCGCTGCAACCCAAAGAATCATGGGAAGCATTCCTGCAAATCCTCTGAGGAGGTCACTGTGGATGGTACTCATCTCCAGGTTCTCAACAGTGATGAGGAAGAGGAGGAAGAGGAGGAGGGGGTAGAAGGACGTGAAGTGGTAAGAAAATGCCGTAGGTGTTCTTCAAAGTGTCGCAGATGTTCAGCTCTTGCTTGTACAGATCATATCCACGCAACTCCAGCTGATGTGGAAGCAGGAGGTGATAATGAGCGACACCACAGACACATTAGAAACTCCTGTGGATACTGGGACTCCGATTCCAGCAGCTCCACAGATTACTGCTACTACCACCGACCTTACTGCGAATGTGGCTCCATCACATCCTCAGACAGCTCCTCAGACTCTGACAGCGAGTATGAAGGCTTCACCAGCCTCTACCGCTCTCCACACCCTGTGGTATTCAAAGAAGACCTCAAACCCACCTTTGTATGAACACATTTGCTGAACTTTTCATGACCATTTTCACCATGTACAAGAGGGGGCTGGAAAGTTCATAGCGTGACTAAGAAGGAGTTATTCTGCAGCAATGAAACTTGGCATACATTAAATTCAACCTCTCCTGATACTAATTGCATGGTTTCCTTCCAGATAAACCCACACTGGATAAATAATTTAGGACTTTGAAAAGTAGTACCAGAGACATTTCGTGAACCATCCGTGGCACCGTGGTCTCATCAAATGTCTGCAGAAAAAGGGGTTAGCCCCCAAGGACATTCATGCTGACATGGTTGCTATAGGGCGCAGGTGTCAAACATGTGGCCCGGGGGCCAAATCCAGCCCGCCAAAGGGTCCAATCTGGCCCACAGGATGAATTTGTGAAATGCAAAAATTACACTGAAGATATTTACAATCAGTGGTGTCAAAATCATTTTAATTCAGGTTCCACATACAGACACATACAGTCTAATTAGATCTCAAGTGGGTCAGACCAGTAAAATATGATCGTTTTAACCTATAAATAACAACCCCAAATTCTTTCTTTTCTTTTTTTTTAGTGTAAAAAAGTAAAATTGCATGAAAATGTTTACATTACCAAACTATACTTTTACAAAAAATGTGAATAACCTGAACAAATATGAACTAACAGAAATGTCTTACAAAAAGTAAATGCAATTTGACCAATATTCTGCCTTTTACTTAATGTTCTGTGTGATTTTAATGCACGTGTAAATGATAAACTGATAAACCGAGGCAGGATATTGTTAAAATTGCACTTGTTTTTCTTAAGACAATTCAAGTTGTTGATGTTATTCAAATTTTTAAGGAAACTTTGTAGATGTAAACCTGATCATAATATAATTCTACTTTTTTCACTGTTATTATTTTACTAGTCCAGCCCACTGGAGATCAAATTGGGTTGAATGCAGCCCCTGAACTAAAATGAGTTTGACACCCCTGCTAAAGGGGATGATGCTCCAGCTTTTTCAACTGTGCAAAACTGGGAAACTGAATTCAAGAGGGGTAGGGAGAACAAGGGAGGGGCGAAAAGCAAGCATTTTCATGAAATGTCTGTAGTACTACTTTTCAAAGTCCTAAATTATTTATCCAGTGTGGGTTTATCTGGAAGGAAACCATACAATTAGTATCAGGAAAGGCTGAATTTAATGTATGCCAAGTTTCATTGTTGTGGAATAACTCCTTCTTAGTCAGGCTATGAACTTTTCAGCCCCCCCTTGGACATCTATAATGGGGGATTACATGACTAAAATGTAACTTTGTTGGGATGTGTTACACATTCTGTATGAAGAGAGTATTAACTTCTGATTATTTGCATTGTGAAAACTTCTGTAGCACAAAAGCACACACTGCTGTTTGCTTTTGATGTTACTTTCGGGCATTAGATGTACAATTCTGTTCATTTGAAAGAAAAATAAGTAATTTTCCACTTGACATTTATGTATTTTTAAAGCTCCAGCGTCCATTTTAAGGGTGTGTGGCAGCCTCAGAAATATTGAATCTGATTGCATTTCCCACAATGCATAGTTTCAAGGTTACAAAGGTAGAAATGTTCCCTATGATCGCAATTATGCAAATATTTATTTTAATATTTATTTCTAAAAGTACTTGTGTGTAGAATTACTTCCTTTATCCTTTTTACCGTTTAACCCATAAAGACCCAAATATACACCAGTGACCAAAAGCATCTACCAATCTAAAATGTTTAATACCTGTTGATCCACTAATCCTATTAATACGTGTAAATAATTGGTGTAAAATGCAGTTATTCGTCTTTTTGTGGTCATCACATATGACCCATTTGGGTGTTCAGAAGTTCCGTAGTGATTGGTTGATTGAAGTATTTATTTCAAATATGAATGTAAAAAAAAAACCAAATAAATAAACAGACAAACATTTAAACATAAAATACACATTCAAAACATGGAAACACCGTCACCTTCAACGGAACCGATTCACAAGTAAAATCCATGGAGTTTGATAAATGACAGTGGACGGAGACACTTGTTTTTGTGTTCAGTTATTGATAGATTTTACTGAAAAAGTTACTTTTTCTCAAGTTTTCTCTGTTTTTGGCGTGATGACCCTCAAATGTAATTTCAGCATGATAATTAAAGTACATGATCAGTAAAATAAATATAGGAAAATACCTGATTTTCACCGAAAAAATTTAAAATGGAGGGGATAATATTATGATAAATGGTGATAAATCACTTCAGAAAGGTTAAATAGAGAGAAAAATTTATTTGGAAACTGCCACAAAATTGGCACTGGGTCTTTATGGGTTAATGTTGCTGCTGCTTGTTAGTGAAGTGTTCAGTAAATCTATAAACAGAGTGGAAACAACCAGGATAAGCACTGAATGTTGCGTCATAAACAGCCTTGTTTTCAGTTAATGATGCGCTTGAACAAAGCTCCAAATCAGTCATTTCCACTATTTCTACTTTACTGGGCTGTACACTTTTTGTTAGATTTTTCAGTTTAATTTATTGATCTCCTGCAGAGCGCTAGATGTAGACTAGGTTTAGGATCAATCCAACCCTTTCATCGAAGTCATTACTATTTATTTCGTACATTTCAGTGAGTTCTTACAACTTGTTGTTGTCCTTTGTTAAGAGTCTTCATGAAAATGTTTACTTATGTTTGAGAGAAATGTTGATGCTACTGTTATGTCCTGGAGACCACCTTAAAACCCCTGAAGGTCTAAGATCCTGGTTTTAACCCACTTGATGATAAAAGCTGAAACCAAATGGGCGGACGCGTCATTTCTCCAAATTTACAGAAGGACCAAAATGAAAGATGACCATGGTTTGGTCTTATGTTGTCGACTGACTTCAGTGTACTAATAAATTGCATTCAAATTTAATCAAAGAAATGTTCTCTACATTTTTAACCCTTTCATACTGTTTTGAATCAATCCAATCCAACATTAATAAACAGTAATAAAAGAAAAAAAACTACCTAAATCTAATAATAACTGAGCCATTGTGCATAAAATGTTCATATTTGTCTATACAGTAATACAACCTGCTGTTAAACTGACCTCAAAGAACAGGATGAGTAGTAAAAAAAAAAAAAAAAAAAGAGTACAGGCCACTGGAATCATTATCACAGTAATTTAACCCCATTGAAAACATGTCAGTCATTTATTTAGAGCCAAAATCAGTGAGTGATAAAGTGTCTTTTTTTAATGATTAAAAAAACCCACTGTGCCAGATGCTCAATAAAAGTAAATAAAACTAGGTTAATGAGTAGAGTAAAAACTAAATAAAACACACCCTGCTTGTTTACTGAAACAGAAATTAAGGATGGGTCATCTATGTATTGATGCTGGAGGGGCTATTTGGATATTATAAGTAGATCTGTAGTTAAAAATGAACAGTATATAACTTGTAAAATGGAAAAAGTCCAATCCTCCACAATCATTTCAAACAGGAGCATTATGGGTAAAGAATAAATAAAGCTTTACAGGATTGAGTTAAAAGTAAATGACAGTCCAATGTAACAAAATAAAATATCACATAAAAAAAAAATAGTAATGATGAGAATGTGGCTAAACTAGTCCTCTGAGCCACATCTGAAACATTTCACATCTGATGAAGTGACGAGGCATTACACAAGTATTTATAATAATAAAAACAAACAAAAGCACATATTGTTGACTCAGTGATTAATGACATTCAATATCTTACCAGTTCATATTACTGTTTCCTTTGACCTTTTGCCACCAGTTCGTTCATTGTAACCAGTATTAAGTGGTTTTTTTTTTTTTTATTAATAACTCTAAATTATTAATAATCTCACTTGTGTCCATTTAAAACAGCACAATAACAACTTTTATTTGATATATTTTTCTAAATTAATCCAAACAGTCTCTTATGCTCATCTGGTTTCAGCCCTTGATATGATGTTTAGCTGAAATTTCCCTTTAATTCCCTCTCAACAAATGCTTCATGAGGACATATTCAGGAGCTAATGTGATATTTTATACTTCTCTTTTATACTTGTGTTACTTTTGTATCTTGCCCTTTCTCTTTCCCTCTCTCTCGCCATCTCCTCTGCATTTTCTTCCTCTGCCAGTGGGAAAATGTGCGTTTGCCGGAGGAGGTGACACTGCGAAGAGAAAAAAAAAGTGTCTTTCATTAGTTCTGCTCTGCTGCCAGTTTTTTTTTTTTTTTTTTTATAAGACGCTACTGTTCTTTCTTCTGCGTATGAACCATTGAAGGGCAGCCTGGGAGAAATTCCCTTTCATATCGACCACAACAGATTATAAATAAACCACACAAAAGATCCACTCGCAGCATCGTTGCACAGGAGGAAAGACTTTCATACCAAGACGAGATGACTGACCTGTATTCTGTAAGATGTGCACACTGGGAAATTTTTATAACAAATCTTTTAATGCTTTAAGGATAACCCATTAAACTGACTCCTACTGACTGAGGAGCCCACAGACTCCAGACTCTGTGTATGTGTCTGTTTAACTAGTGCTTTGCAGAAATACACCAGTCAAACACATCCAAATACACTTATATAGTCTCAACTAATTTCATTAAATTTATTATTTCAACATTGTGATTTTTTTCCTAAATTTCCTGAAAAACAAATGACTCCAGGACAAAATGATGGTAAACAAGCTTTCAGATATTGTTCTATTTGTGACAAAAGCTACAAAGTGTATCATTGAAATATCTTTTTATTTTACTTGATATTAAATTAACTCCAATTTTCTTAAAAAAAAACATATCTATTTTTTTTTATGACATCAGTTTATGAATAATGTGTTGAGAGGAAATAACTTACTTTCTTATAGTTTTGGGTCCATTTTGTTCAATAAGTGACATTATGTCCTTTTAATTGTAGTTTTACCTAAATTAATTTATTTAGATGATATTAAGCATTTATCAATAGTTTATAGCATATGTAACAATGCAGTTTAACAAAAAAAATAACCATTATTTGAGCCCTGCAATGAGCTGGCGACATGTCCAGGGTGTGCCCCATCTTCACCCTTAAGTAGCTGGAATAGGCTCCAGCGACCCCCGTGACCCTAGTGAGGATAAAGCAGGTTCAGATAATGAATGAATGAATAAACCATTATTTGAAACTAATTACATCTTGGAAATGCAATTTTCTTTAGGGAGTGGTACCATGAAGAGCATACGCAAAGGTGCGCTGTTCAAACAAAAAAACACACACACGCAATATGTGTTGGTCCGCCTCTACATTTGATTACAGGGTGTATTTGCTCTGACATCATTTATGTCACACAACATTTATGCAGTGTCACAATAAATGACATGACACTGACTCCACCCAGAGTAACTTTAGTTTTTCTCTGTGACCTTGTATTGATGATGGAAGAGGTGCACCACTCTGTAAAGTCTTCTCCATCCCATCCCAAACATGTTCAAACCCAGACCTGATCCAGTGAACCAACACCAGATCATGACATTGGCCCCATAGGCTTGTACTATAGGTACTAGGCATGATGGGTAATCACTTCATCTGCTTCTCTTCTCACCCTGATGTACTCAACCCTCTGGAACAGGGTCAGTCTGGACTCATCAGACCACATGATCTTTTTCCATTGAAACACAGGGTCAGTCTTTATGCTCTCTATCAAACTGATGGTTATTAAAGAAATGAGAAGCTCCTCACTGCATCAGTTAAAATTACATAACTTGTTACTAGAAAGATATTAATCACTGCAGTGATGATCCAATGGAAGGTTCTTACCTACTTGCTTGGTTGAATCCAGGTGGTAACTGTTTTGGCAGTATGTTATCATATTGTTGAATACCTGTGCCTGAGGTGATCAGGTGTCCCATGTCCCACTTTGGTCAGAACTGTGCACCGAATTGAGACAATGTCCCACATTTTAAAAATGCAGTAACACATGGGCTCAAACAGATTATAGTCAGTGTTACATCTACAGTCAGACCCATAAGCATCTGAACACTAATTATTCAGTTGTGCAGATGGATTATGACCCAAAACATACTTCAGAGGCAGCCCAAGAGCTTTTACAGATGAAGAAATGCAACGATCTTCAGTTACTGAAGAACAGGGTGAAGGCAGAAAGATGCACAAACAAGCAGCTGTAATAACAGCCTGGCAAAGCACCTTCATGAAGAAGCTTGAAGTTTATGATGTCCATGGGTTCTAGACTTTCTACATTTTCATCTAAATATTAAAAACAACCCTCATATTGATAACAGTATTAGTTTGTGCGATTACTTTTGAGCCTCTGAAAATGGAGGTACTATTTGAAATGTAATTCCTAAACAGTTCATGCATGATTTTGGTTAAAACCCTTGAATTAAATCTGAAAATCCGCCCTTCAATCACACTTCATTTCCAATCCACTGTGATGATATACAGAGACAAAATCACACAATTTTTGTCACTTTCCAAATACCTATGGCTCTAACAGTATTTGTATTGCAAATCTTAACTTAATTAGCGTCAAATCACTGAATGAGGAGCAAATTTCTGGGTGTTACCAGAATTGTTACCAGCATTAACACCAGTGTTCACTACTGTATGGGACTATTAGAAGCAGTGAGGTAAAATGTCATGGATGACTGGTCACTCTTTTAAAACGTTATCATACATTAACTATTTTAATTAATACTTCAACATAACGTAACGTATGACATTTGATCCCCATTATCACTGTAAACTAACATTGTACAGTGATGTTAGGGGCCTTTTCTTAGTTGCAAAGGGAATATATTTTCAATTTAGGATTTATTTGGTTCATTTTGATTTGATGGTGTGCAATGGGATTTCTTGTAAAACTTATTATTATTATTATTATTATTATTATTATTATTATTATTATTATTATTATTATTATTTTATTTCTAGAATTAGGATTGGAAAATATCAAGCAGAGTAAGGCAGTCATTTTCATTTATTTGACTTAGACAGACATGGTGGTCGACCTCTCAGTATTTGTGACATATCTCTGGCCCACATGTGGTTTGTTAGGACCCGGTCGACCCGGTGCCAGAGGTGTGGGGGGATTAAAGGATGGGGTTTCTATAACTAACATAGCAACAGTGCGGCATGACCACCGCTGCTCTGTGACAACCGAGGCCATTTGAAGTGACAGTCGGATTTTGGATCCTCATTGGTGGATGAAGTGATCAATCCCGGAAGCAGACCCGCCCACTGCCCCAGCCGCTGCATGGAAAAAAGCCTTTGAAGTCTTGAGGGGGCGGGGCCCAGCAAATTATGCCATGTGGTGTTCAAGAGAAGCACCCTCATTGGTTACACAAGAGCACGGTGAACGCCCATTTCTAAAAGATCGTGTCTGTGATTGGCTACGCGGGACACCCCAGATTCACGTTTGCGCGTTCACAGTTACCCCATTCTGCATTGCGGGTTACGTCACTAGCGTGAACTCTCTGACGTAGCGACGGGGCGATCCCTGTAAGACTGTACGGAAATGGCGTAGGAGACGTGCGTAGCGACAAAGACAGCGAGCCCGAAACCTATGGGGAAGGAATAAAAAAAGAAATTCAGTATCGTCGCACTCTGTACTTTAAGACCATCGTTTTTGGAGGAGCTCGCTGCCCCAGGTGTCAGTGCTAGAACCGAATTTTGACGGCGGCGAGGGCAGATTTGGACCAGCGTAGAGTCACTGAAATCGTGGAAGCAGACTGTGGCAGCTGGCAGATTTTCCGTTGGACGTTTCTGTAGGCTAGGGTATAGCGAGGGAGCCGCCATGGCAGTCGGATCATTGAGCCTCCACATCGGGATATGAAGAGGAACTGCATGTGTCCCGAATCGACAAGAAAAGCCCGCATTTTCCTGTGATCCACCGGATCAGCACTCATACCATCTGATCTAAACACGTCTTCGCTTTTTGTTCCATCGAATCCTCATCCAGAAAGAAATCGCAATTGGTTTTAATCGGGGGGCCACAGGGAGAGGCCAGATTCATGACTATTTTAGTCGGAGACGTGTCTTCAAAGGCCCGTTGAAAGAAAACAGGGACTATCAGGTAGAAAGGATGCTCTGAGTGACTGTAGATGGGAAAGAGCTTTATTAGGAGAAACCAACTCGTGTGAAGGATCGTGGGACAAATCGTGGGATCGCTTTCTGCCTGGCTTCCTGGTGAATTATAGTATTATTCATTTACTGTCATCCTTTTTGGATGAGAAGGTTCGGCGAATCGAACAGCCCTGCCGTTTAGCAAGTCATAGTCTCCGAGGCGAGAGAATCTAAGGGATCGGATCATGTCGGGTCGGCCCAGGACCACATCCTTCGCGGAGAGCTGCAAACCAGTGCCGCAGCCCTCGGCTTTCGGCAGCATGAAAGTCAGCAGTAAGTAGACCCCTGTCATTCTACAGCAGCCCACCTTTCTGCATGCACCAGGCCCACTGGGGGCTACACATCCTGGCTACATACCCTGTCACTAACCGGGCTGAAAACGTGTCAGAGCAGCATGGCGGTAGTCCCGGGTAGCCCTGTCATGGATCTGTGTCACAGGCTGGGCGGTGCTGAGCCGCTCACACCCCGCCGTCCTCGCTGTTAGCTCAGGTCTGTGCGCCCTGACGCGCCGGTCAGCCTGGCCAGCGTTAGCAGGCCGCGCCGGGCAGGGCCGGGCTAGAGGAAGGTAGAGCTGGCACCGGCCCAGGTCACAAACCAAGCCTGATCTGTCCCCGCAGACCCGATCTGATCATCATCCATTTGACTGTAGATTAGATCGCATAGTCGTGTTACTACATAGCACCGAAGGTATGCGTAATACTGTTAAAGCGATAGGGCCGGTCTATTACGCAACTGTCAAAGCGGAAGGTGTGCCCATAGTTGACTGGGTTGGAACTGACGTGATCCCGGACAGGGCCGTGTTACCGATCCCTAACACCAGTGTCGCGACGCCTGGATGGAGTGTGACACAGAAAAACCCGGTTCCAGACAGGCTGCAGCACACAGATCTGAGACCTGCTGACCGGGCCTACCTGCTCAACAGGGGAGCCCAGGTCTGTCCAGGGCCAGTCATCGATTATTTAATGTTAAATATTCCCGCTCCCAGTCATTTACTACTACTAGGGCGTTTCATGCTTCAGATCCAAAGTCTTGTGGACCTTCTTCCCTTTAACACTGTGTGCATGTGGGCATACTTTGCAGGTCGTTGTAGCTGGGGTTTCTCTAATGCAGTCAGGTACCATGCACAAATTTAAGCTTCTAGGGAGCTGTGCCTTAGACAAATCCAGTTTAGATTTTATTCTTAGTATGAATCATTCAGAAGTCATCTACCTAGCTGTATCCTAGCTTGTATTGCATGGATGCTCTCATTTGGGTGTGAGACCGGTATGTAGGTATTCCTTCTGGGCTGTGATCATGTTTTATGGTACTGAGGTGGGTCCTGAGGCTTTCCTCTGGACCTTGGCACTAGAAACCACCCAGTGGACACACACATGGACGTACATTTCCGACTCCAAACCTAGGTCTTCTCTTGCAGCATATATTAGCATTTAAGCGGTGTTGTTTTTCCTTTCCAACTGTGCTGCTCAATAAGAACAGGATGACACTGAGGGCATACGCTGCTGAGTTAGTGGTGAATACAAGACAGATCTTGTGGACTTAATATTGCATGAGGTTTGCACCAGTGTTGTACTGATGTTTCTTAAGCTGGAGTCAGTCTTTATGACTCATCTGCTAAGTCTTCACATTATTATCAGACATTAATGGCTGATTAGGTATTAAATAGATTGACTTATTCAAGCCATGCTTTTAAGCTCTACAGTGGAAAGTACAGCTCAGTGTATGAAGCATTTTATGTCATGATCAGTCCTATTATAGTACCTCAATCAGGGCAAGATGTTCACTTGAAAACAAAGAAACAAATTTGCTTATTTTTAACTGTATCATTTCACCTCTTGCTTCTATCATGACAATATATTAGGCTCTGAAAATGCCACAGAGTGCATCTTAGTGTCAAAGTTCAACCAAAGTACTATAATGTGCATGCCATATGGACACAAAATCACAGAAAACTTCTTTTAGGTGCCAACATGAACACATCATCCTGGTTTCTTGAAAATCTGGACTAAACTTAATGAAGCCTTTAAGTGAATATGTTAATTGGTGTTGTTCACAAAAGGAAAAAAGGACCAGACCTTTATCACATATCCCATCTGATCATCAAGGTTGGTGTAACTGATTACAGTATCGGCTGACACATTTGCTGTTAGATTGATGCATATATTTCTAGGTAATATGCAGGAAGCACCAGCCAGTAGTGGATTTTAAAAGCTGATGTAATAATGATAATTTGAAGTAGACAAAAATAATGTTAGCTGTTAACTCTGCCAATATCAACCCCTGAAAAATCATTTAATTCATTCGGGAATTAATTTTCTTTAACTATAAGAGACAGGATTGACTGTTGAACTAACAATCTGAGTCAAAGTGATTTAAAAAAAACAAGTTGGGCTGCACAATTTAGTAAAGAAGTTAAACTGTAATTATTGTTGGGAATATTGGTTTTGCACTTTCAATTCAAGTCTGCTTGGTTTGTTATGGTTACATTTATGAAATATCAACTTTAATGCAAACTTAAACTAGTGTTTTTCATTTTGCATATTTCTCTTTCTGCTCAGTGTCCACATTATTACTATACAACAGTGTTTATTTTTCCATTTTGCAATTACATCACCCTAAAGCCACCTCATTCTGAACCTTTAGACCTTTAGCAATTATATATTTGCACAGACTGATTTTGATTATGATTTCAGTTTGATTAATTGTGCAGTAAATACATTTGGATCACTGAACATCATTACTAAATAGAATACATTTGGAGCTGATTCTAGATGCATCCATTCAGTCAATTCCCATATCAATATGCATTACATTTGTGGACACAAAATACCAGAGATACAACATTGTTGTTGCATTCAGGGTGTGACAATGCAATGGCTAAGGTGTGGCTATGTTTAGGCACAAAAACAACTTGGTTACAAAAGATCATGGTTAGCAGTAAATGTAATTAAATCAAAACAGCAGGATGGATATTAGCAATCAGCCACTACTGGAACTGACTTATTGTTAGTTCATAAGATGTCCTGTTGGTGATCCATACAGTAGTTTTTGTCTGTTTTATTAGAAATCCATAAAACTGGAAGCAGTTTCCCTTATGTAGTTAGTTTCTTAGAGTTTTAGTGTCATAGTAGGCCTAGTAGTTACAGTAGAGTCTTTTCCACTTGGGTGCTTCTATGAAACTGGGTTTATTTTGGTATCTGGCACTTTGCCAGCTTTTTAGACCCAATAATAAAAGAGAAATTTAGACATATTTCCTCCCAGGATGTACCTAATGATGACCTCAGATAGATGCAAAAAAAATTATACTCTTTCTCTGAGCCATCCCAAAATTAATTAATTTTTAATAAAATGTTGGGGCCAAAAATAGGACCAAAATTGGAACAGGAAAACTACCTAGGTGTCAGTGCAATTGATCTGGAAAACATCATTTGAAATGGTCTTATATACTGCTATAAATAAAGACACTGTGTTAAATTTGAGGATCCTAGTGGTTTTTCTAATCTAGACATGCAGGTTTTTCATGAATCGGCAGTCTCATTCCAGGTTTCATGTGTAACCCATCACGTCCACTTGTGTTACATGCAGAATCTGCCCATTTAAACACAAATAAATCCTGAGTGATTTTGCAACAGCGGTCATTGTTGTGAAACACTCTGCCTTGCATAATTAGTTTGATTCCCAAAATGTACCTGTGAGAGAAAACAGAGATATTCGGGGAAAAAAATAGTAGCTCATAGATTTCGTGTTCTTTTTACCATGTTACATGCAAATTTTTGTATTAAAAACAATATAAAAAGTATAAAAATATGTTTTTATCTGAAAAAATAGTTTCTCTTTTATCTCAGTAAATATTTATTTTTAAAATAAAACCAGAGTGCTTCCAAACTTGCTTCATTACTCTACATCTGGTTTGAATTTTTAGCCCCTCTGTCCTGTTTTTAGGGACCAGTTTCATAGAAGCACCCACTTATAAACTGAAATGCAGCATCACATAATAGACATTGTGGTTAATCTGTAAGTTAATGTGAGTTATTAACTGTACTTCCGTGTCTGCAAAGATTTTTTTGGACACTGTTAACCAACCCCAACAGTAATCAGAACTGAATCCTCGAGAGTGATTTGTTGCATCAGCTGCTGTGTCATGACTGTACCTTGGACTAAATGTCTTACAGCACCACCATTTTTCCTGTTGCTATCTGTCCACCTTGTACGTCACCTATCGTTACCCTGATTCACATCAATCACGCTCACACAAACATTCACGTTATCTATGTGTGAATATCTTGGCTGATGATCTTAAGCAGCTGTAGCCAGTGTGGAGAGAAAGCTCCTACCCTACCTACCCAGGAAGGCTGAAAGACACACACATATGTATACTACATACATTCACACACCCACACGAGCACTCTTTGGTTTTGTTTTTTGGGGTGAGGCAGCTGGCCAAGAACAATGAGCGGTTTGTTGAGCATTTCAAAGCTTCAGCTCTTACTCTCTCTCTCTTCTTTTCCACTTCCTTTTTGTCCTTCTCTCACATCTTGCAAGCAACGATAGGAATGAAATGAATCAATTATATTCTTTGATTCCAAATGAAAGAGGAGCACTTGCAGATGAGTAGTGTCAGAATCGCTCAGGAGTGGATTTTGGAGGGAAAAAAGATATTAGGAGATCGTCAATCTCTGGGTGGTCTTTTGGGTGAGCAACCAAAGGGTCTGCAGCCTACACACTACTGTGATAACTCAAACATGTGCACTCGCATCGTGCCATTTCAGAACTACAATAGTACCATGGAAGTGCCCGAAACTAGAATTTATAATTTTCTCCTTTTCTGCATAAAATAGCCTCAGATTTTCAACTTACTGAATTATTATGTAAATCATCCAACTTCTAAAATATTTGTCTGGCAAAAGTATTAAACCTTGAGCCTTCACTAACTGATCTGATCCTCTTTTTCAGCTTTAACTTCAACTAAGTATTCACTGTTAACTGTTTACTGACCCTACACTGTGGCTTAGGAGGGGTTTTTTTTTTATCTTATTTAACCTTACAGAGCAGCTGCAACTCAGGAGATTCAGTGAATGTCTTCCTTCTGGTTCTTTCACAACATCATATGGGCTGATTCATTGGTTCATTAATCACATGAGATGAAACTGATGAAATGTTTAATGAACTACTGGTATGAGCAGAATTTTACTTTAATAGTTGTGACAGTTGTGATGCCAAAGGAAAGTGTCACATATGCCCTACATTTTTTTGTTTGATTGATCCTGGTCCTTTATTTATTTTAGTTTATCACTGTGACTTAAATATTCAGGTCAACACTTTACCAGTCCCTAATTAGGTCAAAAATGGTTTTCAATAGTGTTGTTTTTCTATGTGGGCGTCGGTGATAATTGGTTATTGACTTTATTTTATTTGCCTTTTAAGAACCCGCTATTGACCAAACACCTACTGAGATTAAGGTCACAACTTTAACTCAGTCATTCTCAAACATTACATTTCCTCAGCTTTTACCCTTTATGAATATAGCCAAAGCTTGATTGTGGGTTATCACCTGGTCAGTAATTCACCTTCTGGCCTTAGTTCATGTATATGTGTTGACATTTTTTGCAGAATTTTCAGCTACAGTTTCGAATCCATAGTTGATCAAGTTGAGCAAACCAGGGCCAAATCATGATCCTACCACCTCCATCTACCACAGATCTTATGTTGGAATGCAACTCTCGCCCTTCCGATGGTATTCTGGATTTTCCACATAGCATTTAGCAAACTGTAAATGGGTAGCAGCCTTCTTATTATAGAGTAGTGCCTTCCTCTTTCCATGTATTCTATTGCTGTTCAGTGTTCTCCTGGTGGTGGACACATAAACACTGAACCACAGCTTTAAAGCCCTTTAGTTTCCTAGAAGTTACCCTGGGGTTGATTGTGACCTCTATTACATGCCTTCCTCTTGGGGTGAACAGTCTTAGTTGACCTCTCCTAAGGAGGGGGACAATGGTGTTGAATCTTCTCTATTTATACACCATCTGCCTGACGGTCAACTGGTGGAGTCCAAGCTGTTAAGAAATCCTTCTGGAACCCTTTCTAGCCTGGTGAACATTAGCAACCCTTCTAAGGTTTTCAACAATCTTAGTTTTCTGAGATATACACTTTGAAAAACCTGTGTTGACCCAGACTTAGACCTGATTGTTGTCCCTTTGATTAAAATACTAAACTCTGATAACCCTGTCAGATGATCATACCACACACTTTTAATACACAAATGTTAAAGATTGCGTAATTTTCTACAATGAATAAAAATGTTTAATTGGATTACTATGTTTAATTGGATTCTCTTTGTGAAAATCTGATCATGTTTTAGTACATATTTGTGCAGAAAAAACAAAATTCTAAATGGTTTGCAAATTCGGTATCTCGATCGAAGCGCTATTTAACCAAATATCTTAGTCACCGTTGACATTCCTGTGACTGGACGTTTCAGTAATGTTGTGAATTATCTCATCAGCGTTGCAACAGTGGGGCAACACTGCACTTTGCACAAGAGTGTATACCTATCAACACAATATGTGCTTGTGTTTGCAGTTAATTATGCTTCAGTCCTCGACAGGCCTCCGATTCACTGGGTTTTCGCTGCTGGTACTTTTGTATGTTATTTTCTACCAGCTTAATAATAGTTCAGCAATCAGTAGGGGTTTTCCCTCTGTTTTCAGAAGGCTTGGGTGTTGTCTGGGTTTGAAATGATCTGAAGGATGTTATTCTAATTTTGCATTTTGCTCTCAACCATTATTTTAAAAAGATGGATACAACACTTGCTATAAATACAGTGTTTCCCATACAATGAGGGGACGGACCCCCCTGCATCCACTTTCCACCAACAATCATGTCAGAATATCAGCAAGATTGTGGAAGCCTCAGGTGCATAGGTGTCCATGTTAGGGTTCCTCTTGCCAGAATAAAAGTACTGAATTTCATACAATTTGGACTTTCTAATTTGACCAAAATCTACAGAAAGTTGGAAATGCAAACCCAAAAGCTTTAAGTTGTAACTTGCTAAAGAGAACCAACTGCAGCCATTAGATGTAGGAAAAGTCATGTGTTTAGTTTTGATGTCCTAAAGTGATAATATAGTAATCTGGCTTAGGTTGTGTCCAAAATGGACTGGGTGGTGGACCTTTTATAATAGGAGGGAAACCCCTTAATACATGGTGTGCATACTGTATGCATGCATGTATAATCACTAAAACTGAACCAATATGGAATGCAGACTTATTATGAATACACTTTGAATGAGAAGAAGTCAAATACAACAGAATATTTATAACTTGTATTGAGAAAATAGCTATGCCTAACAGTCATCTTTCATGTCCTAAGGCTTTAATAATCACACTTCATACTATCCCTCATTTTGCAGTAATAATAACTGTTACTACTATGACATCAGTGAAGCAAACCTTCAGCTGCACAAAAATCCTGCACAAAATCAGTTGACTTGAACAGTTCTTTGTTTCTGCAGATACATTGCCTCCAAGGAGGGGATATTTCCCAGGGATGGAAATGGGGAATTACCCAAAAAAAACAAAACAAAACAAAAAAAACAGCACATATGTTGAATAGTAGGTAACGTTCCTCTGAGATTTTAGATTTCTGAATCTCTGTTGTCTGTGGAAAAGCTGGGAGATCCTTGTTGAAGATATAACCACAACTGATTCAGTCATTCAGCCTCTTTGTTGAAAGCCTCCATTACACATTTTGGCATCAGTAACACTAATAAACTATAAATAACCTATAATAATTATGCATGAGTCGTGTAAATGCTTAACAGTGCTGTTGTTTTGCCACAGTGAGTTCACGCTGGCCATATTCAGCCGTGGCTTGAACTAGTCTGGTGACCTGAATAGACTGTTGATGCCTGCGGCTAAAAGTCACACGGGCTGTGTCACTTTGTAGCTCATACATTCATGAAATCTGCAGTTTCTCACACTAGTTCTGCTCTCATGCAATATACTGACATTTTATGTGCAGATTGACAATGTAACCATTACAGCGCTGCATGCAGATGCTTTCGGGCGAAGCTTAATTTCCCTAGTGATTATAAAAATGATCCTTACTTGTCATTGTCAATGAATTTAACCATTTTCCACCAGTAGAAAGCAGAATGTAGTCTGCATGAAGACAGATTCAGGCTATACCAGATTAGTGTATGAACAGTCATGCTTCACATTCTTTTCAGTCATTTAAAATACCATTTCAATTGCAGTCTGATTGACCATTCCTTTTTTGCAGTAGTGTGACATCTCACTATGAGTCGTACTGCTGTCTGCGTGTATATGTGTCTACATGTGCACAGACTTTTCTCACGGTTTGAGGAAGTGCAGAGGCGTTTTAGAAATGGCCCTGCTGGAATATGTAGGCAGAGTTTTATTTCTCTCACACTCGCTCTCTCTCCTTTGACGTCTGCGTTTTCATTTTGCTCATGTGTAGAGCTGAGAGCCGAGTGGACAGATACACACGTTGATACTATTTGCGTGGAAATCAATAACTCTGCTGGATAAAGGGAAATAAGCCTAGTCGGCCAATGAGTTTGAAAATGGATAAGATCAGTAAATCCCTGCACTCTGGACAGTCCGACTGATCGCTCAATGCAAGCCACGTCAGGTTTATTAAAGGTGCAATATGTGACATTTGTGAAAACAATTACATGCATGCATAAATGGCTTTGTTTTATTTCCAATGTGGTTGTAATGTACCTTAAAAATTGGAACCATCCTCGAGCCTGTAGACCAGGGGTGTCAAATATATGACCTACAGCAGTGATCCCCAATCTTTTTTGTACTATGGACCGGTTTCATGCATGAAAATTTTTCACAGACCAGGTAGAGGTGTGGGGGTTCCAACAACAAA
Organism: Sphaeramia orbicularis; assembly: GCF_902148855.1. Taxonomy (NCBI): domain Eukaryota; kingdom Metazoa; phylum Chordata; class Actinopteri; order Kurtiformes; family Apogonidae; genus Sphaeramia; species Sphaeramia orbicularis. Next base: position 25,964,329 of record NC_043977.1, read on the forward strand.
AACCTTTGTCAGTTCAGAGCATGTGATCTGAAACACTTACACTGTATATCAGGCAATTCCAGTGATTCTACAGTATATTATCAACTCACCCCAATGCAGAATCAGTCGGAACCCTAGACGTCTTTCCTTGCAACTGGATGGTCCCATCTGGGGGTGATGGGAGACACACACTCCAATTGTGTTCCGTAGATCCAGTCTACTCTGGATTCTTGTCTTGGTAACTGTCATTTGCGGAAAAGCCAGCCACACAAAGATATGAGGTTGGAAATGGAAGGACTTTCAGGGCTTTTGTGGCGATATCTGCATATTCTGCTTTGACTTGAATCCAGAATGCAAAGAGGTTTGAAGTTGTCTCAAATATGGATAGACGTGCCGGAGCAGTTTTGAGGTTCTTGTGTGTCACCCGTTGCCATGAACCTGTAACTTAGGCAGGAATCATGGTATTTCCTTTTAAATGCAGCTTTCTGTTTGCAGACAGTCTGGGACCCTTCTGCAGCCCCATTGTTTCCTTGTTTCTTCCTGGAGAAAAAGTTCTCCAGTGAATTTTGTTTTTGGCGCATTTCTTTAGCTTGTGTTACTACTGATTCATGAAATGGCGCTCTAGAGTCAAGAGTGGTTGTGAGGAGAGGGTGGAAACGGTCGCTTTTCAAAATAAAATCTCCACAAGACTAATGGAAAAAATTGCTTTAGTATTAACCGCAATTTTTTTTTTTTTTTTTTTTTGCGGCCCAGTATTAAATGATCTATGGGCCGGTCCATGGACCGGGGGTTGGGGACCCCTGACCTACAGGCCAGCCAGAAAGTCCAATCCAGCCCATGGGATGAATTTTTGAAATACAAAAATGACACAATAGACATTAACAGTTTAGGGAGTCACTGAGTCTTGGTGAATTTTTTGATCATTAAGTTAAATAATATATTTTTTCACTTACAGAAGCCTGTTACCAAATGTCTTTGTGCATTTGTAGATCCACTGTGATCTGTGTGTAAATGATACACTGAGGCATAATATTGTTAAAATTCACTAATTTGTCTTGGTTCAGGTTGATTATCTGGATTATTCACCTTTTGGATGAAAGTATAGTTTGTAAATGTAAACATTTTCACAATGTAATTTTACTTTTTTTTGCACAAAAACAAGATAAAAATTTGGAGTTGTCATCATTATAGGTTATTATGCCATTATTTTGCTGGTCTGAGCTGTTTGAGATCAGACTGGGCTGAATGTGGCTCCTGAACTAAAATGACTTTGACACCTGTGTCGTAGACAGGCTTGTATATGAAGGACTCAGACTGGATTTTCTCTGAATTCACCTCGGTGTCTTTCTCCTACCCAAACCCCACTGTTAACTTGGCAATGGACGTAGCTTAGATGTAAACAAACCTGTGGCTCATTGGGCCAAACAGACTAAGGCCCCGTTTAGATCTGGTATTAACATGTATGTTTCAGATCCAGCAGCGCTACATGTGTCTGTTCTCACCTGACATTAGTATGCGTCTCCAAATGTGCCTTAACTGATCACTTCTATCCTTGGAAATAGACAAGCACATCAAACATAAAAGCTTTTATTTCACCTTTAACAGACTGAATTTTTAATATTTTTTTGCAAATGAAATTCACTGTGTTTTGTGGATGATGAGCAGGTGGAATATTTTCTTAACCTTGGCATGAGTTCACCATGTTAATCTTAAACAAAAAAAGCACTGAAAATATGTTCATGAATTTTTATGGAATTCTGTGAACTACAGAGGATGGATTTCTACATGGATGTAAATAGCTGAGTGTTGCCTGCGTATATGAAACATTAGTAAAACACTTTAGAATGACTCCTTACCATGCCACATTGAACATTTTGGCTGAGGCTGAGCCTTTCTGTCCACCCTGGGGCATATTTTATTCAGAATGTTAACATACGTGTTCCAGATCAGCTCTGAATGTTTTCTGAGAGATCGGATTGAATCTGTCCTCAGTGCATACAGAGTGTGTGTTCATACCTTGCATTAGATTGAGCTGTTTGGTTTGATTGATGTTAAAGCCAGGTCTGAACTTCATGTAAGCATGTGAACGAAGGTAAATGTCACAAATTGTACCTTTATACATTAATTTATACACAGCTGTAGGTTTGTTATGGGTGGTTGACCACTTCCACCGTATTGGGAAAGCACAAGGTGTAGGAGTTTTCATGTAGGTTGTGTGCAACTGGGAGTTTTGGGGTTAATTTTGGAGCTGCATGAAGGTAGCACATGTCTGAGGCACGCGACATTCGCTTTTGCATGGTTGTCCTTTTAACTGCCAGCTGATGTGAACTTTGCCCCTTGACACTTCTGTGGGGGAAGGGGGGGTGACGTGGAGAGATCACTCAAACAGGAGAAAAGCCTCCCTGTCATGATCTCAGGGGAGTTTGGCCAAAGGGGACAGCTGACATGTAAAAAACAAATTCACACCAATAGAACATTCCCCTCCTGAAGATAGAACGTTATTACAGTAACTTGTGACTTTTACTGATAGTAGAGCTGATTATTGTGTTTTTCTGTGGTGTAATAAATGGACTTTAAACCCTGTTTGATGAACTGATTTGGATAAAAAAGTCGAAAATAAAAATAACATGTAGCGCCAAACTGGCTATTTATCATTGGCTGTTGGAATAACTTAGACATTTTCCGCAGATCATTAATATAGAAGGGGCTGAAACACTACAAAATAACGGATCTCAAATATGTTTATTAAAGCAGAAATTGAATGTTGCATCCCTATGGGAAGAACAAGAAAAAGGCAGTATTTGTCAAGCTTAAATAAAACTCCAATGTATTCTATTTCTCCCATAATGCAACTTAACTAAATCTTTCATTTCCCTATATATGCATGGTAAATGTGTTGTGCTTTAAACCTGTTTGAGTTATGGTTATTAAGTCCAAACATTTGCTTTCTGTTACTGGACTTCCAACCTGTAGTGTCCCTATACATTTTCAGGAGTAATTTTCTACTATTTTGGTGTTTTACAACCTAAACTGTACATAAACAATAACCTGCCTCTCTCTCTCTTTCTCTCTTTGTTTTTGTTTAGGAGATAAAGATGGCAGCAAGGTAACGACAGTTGTTGCCACTCCAGGCCAAGGCCCTGACCGGCCACAGGAGGTGAGCTACACGGACACTAAAGTCATCGGAAACGGCTCCTTCGGCGTCGTCTACCAGGCCAAGCTCTGCGACTCTGGGGAGCTGGTGGCCATAAAGAAGGTTCTGCAAGACAAGAGGTTTAAGGTAAAATATGCACAAGCATGCACACACAAATATATACACAGAGGACCTTTCTGTTTACCCGGCTGTCTCACCCATTGACAAAAAAACAACCTAGAAACAAAAAGTGTGCATAAATCAATAACATTAAAAACTTTCCTGTTCTTTTGTCCCAGTTGTTCTTTTCTTTTTGGTATGTTGTTGGTTGTGAGAGGGAAATGAATCGGGTGAGATCAGAGGAGCTGAGAGAGAAGCAAAAAAAAAGATTTGTAGTGTTTTTCTGCTGACAAAAGCTTTAATGTGTATATTCTCTTCAGGACGTGTCTTTTTTTTTTTTTTTTAACCTCGTAATACTCCGTCTCGTATCAACTTTGTTCATTTACAGCCGTGGAAATGTCATATTTCCTCTGTAAGAAGCCTCCTCCTGTGCTTTGAATAGATTTGACTGATGGTTGTTGCTTCTTAGTTGAGGAGTCATTGTCTGTTCTGCCTTGGTTGGAGGTGGGGGTGGGGGGGCTGTTAGCTCACGGCTCCCAGATAAAAGATCGGAGGTGGTCGAGGCTCTTTAAAGTCCGATTAGGTTTTTGGTCTTCAGGGTTGTGGGTTAGAGGTGCTTAGTGTAGAGACAACAAAATGCAAGAATAAGACGAGCTTAGGTGTCGAAGTGTACTCAGATGTTCTCGCCTATGGCATTTTTTGTTTTGGACTGCTGTGTTGAGGCAACCGGTTCAACAAAATACCTCAGCAGCTCAGTGCCCTGGGTTTAACCTTTGGAAGTTTCACCCAGTTTTCCAGCAGGTGCCTGTCTTTCCTTGAACGAAGCACCAAGATAAATGATGTCATGTGACGATGTGTGTGGGGGGGTCATTATTTTGCCAGACCATCTGTCACCAAGTAAAAAAGTGTTTGTTCTGGACACACTCACACGCCTGCAGTATACAGCCCATGTCTGCACCGCGACCATCATGGAGTCATTTCCTGCTCCTCCTTCTAGCCCGTGGTCACCCTGTGGTTCGCAAGACACGCTAACGGGTTGAATCATAAACAGCTCCGTGGTCAGCTGAACATCACACGTACAGTTTTTTTTTTTTTCATCTTTTTGATGTACAGTTTCCTCTCCAGTTCAGACCATCTGCCTCAGCTGTTTTTTCCCCCTGTACGTCTTACTGCGTCTTTGTCTTACTACCCCGTCTGGCTGAGCCCGTCCTTCCTCGTGAACAGCTTGTTACGAAAAATGAGGCAAATGAGCGCTAAGTCTCCTCACATGACTGCCAAGCGCACACCGTCAAGTGTGTGTTCTCCTGCACACAAACACTTACCCAAACACCTGCCTTTCCCCTTCTCTTCTTCCAAAGCTTTTCTTTACACTTCTGTTTTTTTTTCCTTTCTGATTGGGTGCTCAGCTGTGAAGTGAGCCAGGATGAGGCAGTCCACCATGTGCACATGCTTTATTTTCTCTTACTGACACACATGCGAGTCAAACGGGGTGATCATGTGAATAGGCTCTGTTTTCAGGGTGTAGCTGATTCATGTGTCAGACAATCCTGGTGGGCTTACGGTCTTGCTCCTGGTGCATTATGGGATAGGTCCTTCTCCACTCCCATATGAAGGATCACATATCAGCCCGTTGGAAAATGGATGCTCACATTATAGCTCATTCTCACTCACAAACAGAGGCTGAGAGTGTCTGGTTGTAGTGGCACTTTGAGCAGAACAACTGTCCTGATGTTGTAGATGCTAAGTCGAGACAAAATGTGTTAATCTGCAGCTGATGTAATAGATGAATACATTTATAGTACTGAGGAAATGTTTATTGAAAAGTAGCACGCAGGTTTTAGGAGGAATTAATACATTTAGTGCAGAGACAGAAAACATGGCAGGTTAATCTATCCATTTTCAACTGGATGAAAAATATAGTATAACACCAGTTTATATTCATCCCTAAATCAGGGCTGCACAATATGATACAGTAGAAAACATCTACTGCTTCATATTATGATGCTCTGTTGTTTGTCTGTGTCATAAATGACTCTTTTTACTGCTATGTCTTAAATTGTTTTGTCCCATGTTTTGCATTGTTCCACATGACACAGTTGCAGGCAGAGAATGTGCATGAAGGCAACACAAAGAAACATGGAGGAAAGAGAATGTGACCCATGACAAATGACTAAAGCAGCCAAGACAAAACTATAAGCTGTTGCATAAAGTTTAAATATGAAAAGAAGTGTTGTTTTTTAGATATATATTGATATGTTATTAGTATTTTCTTACATGCAGTATGCAAAAGTTGGGTTTTGTGGCGAAATAAGCCTTTCTATACTGTCATTTTATAGAAATGTATCTTTGGAATCACGTGAAATATGCTGTTTTGTGATCTAGACAGAGCTCCTGCATAGAGAATTACCAGCCATTTCCAGGTCTTAACAAATGTCTGATTTAGAGACCTCAAGTCCCATGGCTTTCGGTTGTGCTACTGTTTTTGGAAAAAAGATGAATTTACAAAAACTGTTGAGCTATGAGATTGTAAAAATATGTACGTGGAAAAAACGACACAGCTGAAAGTCAAGGAAGTGACGGCATCATAACTGTTTGTCCATGATCTGTTCAGTGTCACTGAAGATGTCTCTGCAGCTTCAACATGACCAGACTTGGAGTGTTAGTATTTTTTTTTCACCCTACTCTCAAAGAAAGACAGCCGTGAAAAAAATTATTAGACCATCAAAAGTCATCACAATGATTATGCAATCAAGTACTAACTCCTGTGTGTATCATGTGACTAAAACAGACAGAGAAGAAAACATAGAATGCCTAAAAGCACTGTTTTTGGCAGTATAATGTCATAGCTATTGATGTAAGAACTGAAGTGATTTTGGTTATTATCAAGAAAACCATGGAAAATGGCTAGATATCGGTGTGTGTGTGTGTGTGTGTGTGTGTGGGGGGGGGGGGGGGGGGGGGTCAAATGGCAGTTGAGTTTGATAGACATGGTGTTTGGATGGTGGATGGTGTTTTTTCAGTCCTGTCCGTTCCACAGGTGACTACATTTTTTTATTTTTATGTTAGAGCATTTAATTAATTGTTTGTAATCGGAGTGTGAAGGAGATTTTAAGCAATATAGTAAAAAATGCTCCAGGAAAACATCTCGCACCCCACCTTTAAATTGAACTCTTATGAGTTATTTTTGTTGTTATCATTATATTTGTCCAAACAAATGTACCTTGAGTTGTACCAGGCTTTAAAATGAACAAGATATTGAAGAAAACAAGGATGGTGTAATAATTTTTTCCGCAATTGTAGACCAAGGTAGTGGCTATTTTGGCATTGGTGACCTGTATCGTGCTTGATGAGAGATGCACTGTATTTAGCTATTTAACACAAAACTCAATGTTTCTTTACTATCTTTACCAAAAACTGTGACTTCCTTGTATCATGAAATTATCTTTTAAATTGAAAATAATAATGTGTGTAAATGGTAGCGCAAAAATGTATTAGTCTCTTGCTGTTGACCACTGTTCCATGGCGCACAGTGAAAAGGGTGAGACTTCTCTATAGGCGTCTCTATTGACAACACTGTGCTCTAACTAATATATATTGTGATCTATAAATAAATGAAACATAAAAGTGTTGGTAGGAGACTTAAATTCTCTTGAAAAGTGTGAAACCACTGAACCACAGTGATCTTTGTCTTCACTTCCTGTAAATAATGCTGTCTGTCTAAACCACAGGTGTCAAACATGTGGCCCGGGGGCCAAATCCAGCCCACCAAAGGGTCCAGTCCGGCCCTTGGGATGAATTTGTGAAATGTAAAAATTGCACTGAAGATGTTCAGGTTCCGCATACAGACCAATTTAATCTCAAGTGGGTCGGATCAATAAAATACTATCATAATAACCAATAAATACTCACAATTCCAAATGTTTCTCTTCTAAATGTAAACATTTTTATGTCATTTTACTGTATTTACACTAAAACAAACAATCATACCACAAAAAAACACGAATAACCTGAACAAATATGAAAAATCTGAAATATCTGAAGTGTAAGTTTACCAATATTCTGCGTCTTTATTAAATGTTTTGTGTTTGTTGATCCACTGTGATCTGTAAGTGGTAATTTACATGTGTAAACGATAAACTGAGACATAATATTGCTGAAATTGCACTTAGTTTTCTTAAGAATTTCAGTTTGTTCATGTTATTCACATTGTTTTAAAGGATAGTTGGTAGATGCAATCATTGTCATCGCATAATTTTACTTTTTTCACTCTAAAATGTAGAAGAAAATTTGGAGTTGACATTATTTATATATTATTATGTTATTATTTCACTGGCCCGGCCCATTTCAGATCAAATTCGGCTTAATGTGGCCCCTGAACTAAAAGGAGTTTGACACCCCTGGTCTAAACCCTGACACATAAGATAACCAGTAGGTCCCATGATGAAGTGTTTGTTTCAGGAACAGTAAAACCAATTATTGTACAGGGGTTTTTTTTAAACACACTGTCCTTTTCTTTCTAGTCGCATGTTTATTCAGTCAATTGGAGTTCATTTGGGAGCAGGAAAAACCCTGTTGTATATGAGATTTTGGTCATATTGCACAAGTGAACGCTATAAACTGAACATTTACACAAGCCTGGTCTTTTTTTAGGCAGTGCTGGGTTAATAAAAAAACAGAAAAAGGAAAGTACATGTATGTTTGTGTGGGTGCTGTGCCGCCTCTCTGCGCTCTTGGAAACTGGATGTGGTTTTGTGCGACTACATCAGTGCTAAAAGTGCTCAGGTGTAGCTCTTCTAGCAGCCTTGGATCTGAGGCGTTCTTTCTCTCTCCATCTGTCTGAGCTGCTGACACACTGGAGGATGGATGACAGGTCAGCAGGAACCATTGCAGTAGAACTGGAGAACTGGGCAGGGCCGTACTGAACAGCCTGTCTGCTCCTCCTCCATATGGTAGCATCACTGTCACACACAAGAATACACTCACACACACACACACACACACACACACACACACACACATATAGACACACCCTCCAATGCTCCCACTGAGCTCCTGTAAGAATACGAGGGCGTTGCCTGCGGTGCTTGATGGTTCGATGGCTGGTCTCTTACCCACACGTTATGATGTCACTTTATGATGTGTGGGGGGAGGGGGGATGAGTGTGTAGTAGTAGTTGTGTAAAAAGCAAGGAAAGGACTGTGGGAATCATCTCCGTCTGCCACTAAGTGAATTAGGCCGACGAGATTGTCTCCACCGGGCGACTGAGCTGCAAGATGTTCTTCTGCTGCTACAAAAGATGTTGAGGTCTTGTTTAGAAGGCGCACTCTGATGAATGAAAACTGATAAATGCTCATTATTTGGCACAGTAGTGTAGAAGAAGAGGAGCACGTGTCTATTTGCCAGTCGGTGCACTTCTGACCCACTTATCTCAGGATCTCACTAGTCACCTGATCAGTCTGGTCACAGTCTTCTGCAGTTTTTCTAGCTTGTCAGTCATTCACATCTAGGTACCAGCATAGCAAATCAACAGTTTCTAACCAAACCTTTATTCTAGTCCACAGGTGTCAAACATGTGGCCCGGGCGCCAAATCCGGCCCGCCAAAGGGTCCAATCCGGCCCGCGGGATGAATTTGTGAAACACAAAAATTACACTGAAGATATTAACAATCAATGGTGACAAAATCATTTTAATTCAGGTTCCACATACAGACACATACAGTCCAGTTAGATTTTAAGTGGGTCAGAACCAGTAAAATATTATCATAATAACCTAGAAATAATGACAACCCCAAATTTTCTCAGTTTTTTTGGTGTAAAAAAAGTAAAATTACATGAAAATGTTTACATTACCAAACTATACTTTTACAAAAAATGTGAATTACCTGAACAAATATGAACAAACGGAAATGTCTTAAGAAAAGTTCATGCAATTTGACCAATATTCTGTCTGTTACTAAATGTTTTTTGTGATTGTAATGCACATGTGAACATGATAAACTGATAAACCGAGGCAGAATATTGTTAAAATTGCACTTGTTTTTCTGAAGAGAATTCAAGTTGTTCATGTTATTCAGATTTTTAAGGAAACTTTGTAGATGTAAACCTGATAATAATATAATTTTACTTTTTTCACAGTTATTATTTTATTGGTCTGGCCCACTGGAGATCAAATTGGGTTGAATGTGGCCCCTGAACTAAAATGAGTTTGACACCCCTGTTCTGGTCTAATCAGTCTGATCTATGCTCGGGTTTCTATTGGGTTTTAGGTGCATGTGAGTGTGAGGAGGAGGCTGTGTGGCTGTTTAGGGTTAGGGTTGCACCCAAGTGGGTTTTTACCCCTCAGCCAGCTTCTGGCCAAAGGGGTATTGTAATCTTTTTGTCCTCTGTCGGTCCATTCGACGACACAATCACATTATCTGGAGAATGCATTGAGATATCTGCACCAAATTTTTACTGTTGTGTGGATGCATCTTGGCATGGATCAGAAGCCTATTGAAAATAGATCACCTTCACCTACTTTTTCAAGGTCCAGTGGCCTTGTGCCTTTTCCAGTTCAAGTATCTGAGTACTTTCAAATATAAATATGTATATAATAAGTTTTGCATAAAAACAATCTAATCTAAATTATAGGGGAGTAACTTTCAACAGAATCTTAAACTATATTTGGCTGAGGGGTATTTGTACATTTTGTTTTTTAAAAGAAAGTGTAGGATTTACAATAAAAAAACAGTGTAATTTAACATTATTTTGGACCATTATCATGTCTTTGTGCAGAAAAAGCTATTGGAAGAACCCAAGATGCTTGAAAAACTAAAATTGCTAAACAAGTCAAACTAAAGCCATTAGCTCTGAGAAAAGTCATTTAGTTAGTTTTGATGCACTCTTCATCTTGATTTTACTTTAATTTGGCTTAGATGGTGGTGATTGGGCCAAAAAATAGTCAGTATTATGGACAATTCACATTAATTTTTCGTCTACATGATCTCAGAACAAATACAAAACATCAAAATCATTTTTCCTCTTTAACTTTTTACCAGATGTGCAATATGAACAAACAATGACAAAGAGCTGGACTCACAAGAGTGTCAGTGTGCATTATTTGTCAAAAAATTAGGGATGCACCAATTTCTATCATAGTGGCTGATGCTAATATTACTTTCAGTTTCTTTATTTTGTTTCTGTTGTTATATATTGGCCCCTTAACTCCCTTAATTTTCAATATTCATTTTTAAAAAGCCATTCAGTGCTTTTTTTATATGATCTTATAATGAATACAGAGTCTAACATAAATTTAGGAAAAAAAAAACTTTAATATAACACAACCGATAAATATCCACCTTTTCCATAATTGAAAAGTTGTTGTAGCATGCCTATAGTCATAGTAGCTTTTACCAGAAATTATTAGCTGATACAGATGTCCGGCTGGTATACTGGTGCATCCCTATTAAAAAATATTATAAATGAAACAAAGCACCACTGGTAATGGCTGGAGAAAAATATTTACAATTAATAGAGTACAACAAGCAAACTTATTGCATTCAGAAGGTCTCCAAATGAAATAATGGCCTTGGTTTTGTGATCTGCTGTATTGCCCAGCCATAGGTGGTGCCCAACAGAGAACAGAGAGAACCCTGAGCTGGTCCAAGATCACAGATCACAACAAATTTCACAATCTGCACCACATACAACACTCTCTGTCCTTCAACCCTTGGTAAGAAAAAGGAAAAACTCCCCCAAAAAGCCCTTACTCTGTTACTCAAGCTGCACATGACCACTAAAACAAAGGTCTGATTATTATGCACTTAATTTAGCCGCCTTCCTTCACATGCAACCCTGGAGTCCAGACTCTCCAAACCCTGTAGATCAGCTCAAGACAAAGCACCGTGATAAAGAGGGAGAAGGACGACAAAATGGAGATGGGAGGAAAATATGAACCTTAATGGAGCTGTTAAAGCTTTGTGTAATGCTTGAATTCCTGCCCACCCTTGAGAACGTTGATGTCCATATGTGAAACCATTTTCTGCCAGGACGTACTCTAGATGAATATAAATGGAGCGCTTCTGCAAGGTTCAGTGCTCGCATATTGTCCTAGTGGCCATGTAACAGTTTCAACTTAAACACATCTGTTTCCACATCTCCATCCAAGGACGGCTCTTGTTTTTCTGCTAAGTTTTATTTTTCATTATTGGTGCATTTATGGGAAAAAGGGCAAACAATATGGGATTGTGTCATCATGTTGGATAAATTCCTCCTCCTGTGAAGGAATAGATGTCCACTTTTCTTTTTCTTAACATACTTTTGTTGCTACGTATCGGTACATTCACACTCTGACAATGCCATGGCTGTCAACTGAATGAGTGGTTGGATGATTAGTGTGTTCTGTCATGAGATGTGGTCATTTTAACCCATCTGTTCCTGCAGGCCACCATTACTCCTGAGCCTTTCTATACACCGTAACACTATACATTTATCTTTTATTCAGGTATATACGACTCGAAATAAAGTGACATTCTGCTGTGGACCCAGTGGGAAGTTTTAAGGGATTCCCGAAATTCTACAAACCTACTTTTGTCTTTTGGTGTGAAAAATGCACTAAACTAAAAATGTTCTGTTGTCTTGCTTTGTTTAGAACCGTGAACTGCAGATCATGAGGAAGTTGGATCACTGCAACATAGTCCGCCTGCGCTACTTCTTCTATTCCAGTGGAGACAAGGTCGGTTGACTTCTTATCCTTCATCTGTTTGTTGTGCTCTGTATAATTAATTGAGTGTAGCCTCATTTTGCAGCCTTCACAAGATCCTATTTATCCCAGTAGGTTTTTGTTTTTTCACTCTTCCTAACATCGTGAGATGGATTGTAGAGGACTGTAGGGCCTTAGCGAATTATGCACTCGGAGTTCCTTCCCAGTTGTGTTATTGGCTAGAAAAACGAAAGTTGTTTTACCCCCCTCCCTTATCTGTGTTCTGTGGAGGAGCCTGAAAAGCACTTAAAGGTTCTCTGGAATTACTGCATGTTGATCCACTAAGTACTTGACCTTTACTTTGTCAAGTACAGTAAAATGTTTTTTTTTTTCCTCCACTTTTCAAAAAGATTATGAGCATTAGTAATCAACACACTACCTCCACCAAGGCTCCACAGTCCTCTGAGGTTTGAAGATTCATACTTTCTAAGACTGTAGTTCTGACCCCATCTCACCTTTTTTCTACAGCCATTAAGACATAACCTCTTTTCATAGGATTCAAACCAACCAAAATGATTATTCAAAAATGCATTGTTGAGCAAATTTTAAATGTGTTTTTTTTACTACATGCATTTTAATCAATATATCGTCGCTGTGTGGTAGAAACCTCTTACATCCAAAATTGTTATTTTTCAAAGGATGCATATTCTAAATAAATGAATAGAGTTAAGAGATGTAGTCACAGGCTGTTTTCAACTTTTTTCATTGATTAAATATTTCTAAAACCATCAGGCTAATGGGAAGTCTGTCTGTATGTGTAATACAGCTATAAAATGGACACAGTTTATTTTGATATGTCAAATACTGTTATGAAATGCAGTTATGAAATGGACAGAGTTTATTTTTTATATGTATAATATTTTTTGTGTTTTGTGCAGGATTGCGTAGAATTTATTTTGACGTGTAAGATTTGTTCAGGTACTTTGAGGAGCTGACATGGGACTTTGTGATCAGTGGAAAAAGATGGGCTAAGGGGTCAGGAGTATGGAAGTTGTACTTCATCTCACACCTTTTCAAATTTTTTTTTTTTTTTACTTTTTTTCCTTGTTGTATCTGTTGTTTTTTTTTTATGTTCTAAAAATAAAAAGACAGACCAATAGAATCATTTCATGACAAAAAAAAGACCAAAAATGGACTTACAAGTTTTCCGCCCCACAATGACGATGTAGACGTTGTTCTAATAATAAAGTGAGTGAACTTTATCTCTAAATGCTCCTGTGTCTTATGGAAATTATTGAAATGAACTATACAAAACAAAATAAGTAAAATCCCCCTAAAAAGTGTTATTTCAGTTTTGTTGGTTCCATGTTCGCATGGGAGTACACCATCCCTCTCTGACTCAGGAGTTTTAGTCACTCTTTTTATCGTCAGTGTACATATTCATAGTTAACACAGTCATATTTGTGCTTCAGTTTTGCATGTGCAGCACAATTTGAAACCTAGTCTGTCAGGTTTAGATTATAATAGTTTTTGCACCATGGTAACAACCTATGGAGAAGCGGCTTGTGACTGAAGGGTTGCCAGTTCTATCCACTGGACCTGGTAGAGAAATTGTTGGCTTATGTGGCCTTGAGCAAGGCACCCAACCCCCCCATTTGCTCCCTGGGCACCTGACATGGCAGCACAGAGCTCCTAGTCTGCAGTGTGTGGTGTGTTCCTGCATGTTCAGCTAGCGATGGGTTAAATGCAGAGATCAAATTTCAGTGTGTGCTATATGTCTAATATACTGACAAATAAAGATTCTTCCTCCGCATTTATTGATGAATATTTGTCAGAATAAAAGTCTGATATTAGATAGCTGTACATTTTTTAAACCCACACTCTGTAACCCTTTCAGAACACGCTCGCAATCCATTTTTGGTTCATGACTCACCAGTTGAGACTCCGCTCAAAACGTAATGGGTTCATCTGTCACCTATGCTCTACTCTACTACTAGAGCAGCCATAAAGACAGACGGAAAGAAAAAAATGCAACATTCTCCAATCCATTGTATATCATGTCATCTGACTCTAACCAGCCAGGCTAAGTTTGGTGGAAGTATGGAAGTACTGTCTGGTCAGCCAGAGCCTGTGCAGGTCTTTCATGGGACTGTCCTGTCTTTAGTATCACATTTTGCTTGTGTTGCATTTCATTTTGCTCTGTCCATGCGTGTCAGCTGCACACATCTCTGTTCAAATGTCTAGCCTGTTGTGCCTTAAATACACGAGTACATCCACTGTAACAGTCAGGGAAGTCCCTGGTCATGCTGTCTGTCTGTGCTGTCCATTGGAGGACCCCTGGAGACTGCGAGGCTAGAATATGTCACTCAAACAGGCACAGGTCCATGTGTCAAATATAGATGCACATGGAGCTGGCACACACTCTGTTGGGACTATACCCATGATACTGTAGTTAGGAATGCTCCTCTGTTGCACACCTACTGAGGCCAAGGAAAGCTGTGGGGGGATTATATGAGGGGGATATGGTGAGGCAGGGTGGGAGATGGGTAAATGGGATCCATTTGCCAGACCAGTGGGTGTTAGTTAATTATAGACTCACCCTAACCCCTCCTCTCTGCGTTGTAAGCTCCACCTCTCATCTCTTGCCATGTGCTCAGTGACCTCTGGGAATCACAGCTAATTCTCAGAGTCATGACACAGTGACAGTGGTGAATGTAGGTAGTTGTTGTTGAATCCGTGTATCATTCGTTCATTCGTTTTTCAATTTAAAACCAAAAATCACCAAAAAACAAAAATACAACTTGTTTTTTTGTTTTTCATTTTCAAAACCAGAATGAAAAACGGATAATGGTTTGTTTTTCCATTTCCCAATTTTGTGCTCAAATGAAAAATGGGAAAAAACTGGATAACGACCGTTTCATCCGATTTTGCTATTTTCACTATAGTTAAGTTGTCTGACCCGGAAGTAGTCGTAACTAGGGAAAAAATAAACTAACGGAATCATGGCCGGACTGGAGGAATATTTTGCTATAATTAAGCTGCTGTTAATCTTGTTAATTCAGAAAAATAGAGCCGAATTTATTTTTTTGAGTGAATGCAATACGCTTCCGTATCAAACAGCTGCTTAATTATAGCAAAATATTCCTCCAGTCCAGCCATGATTCCGTTTGTTTATTTTTTCCCTAGTTACGACTACTTCCGGGTCAGACAACTTAACTATATTGAAAATAGCAAAAATGGATTAAATGGTTGTTATCCGTTTTTTTCCATTTTTTTATTTGAGCACAAAATGGGGAAATGTAAAAACGAACCGTTATCCATTTTTCATTTTGGTTTTGAAAATGAAAAACAAAAAAATGAGTCACTTTTTTTGTTTTTTGATTTTTGGTTTTAAATTGAAAAACGAATGAACGAATGATACATGGATTTTGTTGCACTGGTCGCTTCAGCATGTTACTGAAACATGTGAGAATGAGTCAAGCCTGGCCTGTAAACACATACATGTAAACAGGGCCTTTTTTCAGGATAAAAAGCGCTATAACATTTCTGTTTCTGAACTGATTCAGATGAGTTGTTTTTCTATTTAAGGTTAATGTGGGTTAAAAAGAAGTTGTCTCAGAATTGTGTCATCCCCTCATAGATTCTAGTGCTTTCTCCCCAGTAAAACCTTGGCGTCCCTGTTTGCTTCACTTGTACTCCACTAGTTGTAAATGAGGCTCTTATGTTATTAGCAAGGTTGTCACAAATTTTAGAGAATGTGACGTTGCCAAACTGCTTAAGGAATAAAGATCAGTTTAAGAACACATTAATTCATTTCTGGGTCAGAGGCAATGGTCTCCAGTGATGATTTAATGGTAGAAATCAGTTTTGTGAGAGCTGTTAGGCCTGAAGTTTGGGGTCAGTGTAATGGCCCGTTCTGTCTCAAGACTCTAGAATTGATCAGATATTTATTTATATCTATGGAGGGGATTTGTTCCTCCACCTTCCCAAATTCATTATGTTATTTGACTGATCCACAATTTCAGTTTTATCTGTTACTGCATTTTTACACCCTTTAATTCCCCCGTCTAGCCTTCCATATATCCATTTCTTCTCCCTCCCCCCTCAACAATGTCAGTCCCGTCTAATTATGGAGACTGGTACCGTGTTGTTGGTATGGGGATTTACCCCACACGGTGAGAAAAGAGGGAGGAGGGTAAAGTGAAGTAGGTAAAAGGTAATGTCACGTGTAGCGGACGTGTTGATGGATAGATGGCAGGTGCGTAAATGTGGAGATGATGTGAGATGGACAGGATAGAGGTGAGATGAGGTAAGGTGTGTGTGGATGTCTATGCTCTCGTGGACAGTTTCATGAAGTGTGCAGCTGTGAGCCAGGCTGGTGCGAACGCTACCGAAACTATCAGCATGTGCACAGGTAGTCTTATGTAACAGCTGGCATGTGGTGTGTTCAACTCGTACAGTGTGCTTTTTCTTTTACCCTTTAACCACTTGTATAATACTGTTCAAACAGAGGGCCGCGGGTCCAAACAGCGTGGGCAGGTAGACAAACAGCGGTTCGCCTTTAAAATCATCAAAATATAGATGGAGACATTGGGCCGTTCACTGGTGCAAAGCCACAACTACCTCTTAGTTTTTAGTTGGGGTGTAAAAAAATATCGGTTCTGCAGTATATAGCGATGTGTCATTCCACAATACTGTATCGATATTAAAAAGTACTATATCAATATTTTTAGGTATTTATTCAAATGCAGATATTGTGGGGGTTCATTTTTTTTATTTTATTTATTATTATTTAACACCCTTTTATTAAATAATGTTAGTTCCTTTGTTGGGATTGCACAAATATAGTGTTATGATTTTAGTTATGAACTATTAGAGCAGTGTTTTTCAACCTTGGGGTCGCCTAGAATTCAAATGGGGTCGCCTGAAATTTCTAGTAATTGATAAAAAATGAAAAATAAAAACTTACTAATAAAAAATATATGTTGAGTTGAACGAGGCAATCACAATCCATCAAAGACATGACAAACTGTGAAGCTGAAACTGAAGCACTGTGGTACTGTTTATCTGTCAAATGTTCACTGTGGTCAGTTTCAGATGCTGCAGCTCTTTCATAATTCATAGTTTGAGTTCTTGTTTGTTCAGTATTAATTGTCAGCCTTGTAAATCCAAGCTGGACTGACTGTACATATCCTGACCAAGGAAAATCAAATTCTCATTTTATGCAGTAATTTACACCTGGCTTTTCTGCCTCCGTCCATAATAATATACATTATATAGTCTAAATTTTGTCTAAAATTAACCTTTATTTGCAACATAGTATAGCAACCTGTTGTACTACCATGTACTACTATAACATGATCAAGAAATTAATTTTAGCAAAAAAAAAAGTCTCCGTTTTGAATGTGTGGGGTCGCTAGAAAATTGTGATGTTAAAATGGGGTCACGAGCCGAAAAAGGTTGGGAACCACTGTAATAGAGTATAGAGCTGAAATGATTAATGGACTCAAAGTGATCCAAAAAACAATCATTCAACCACAATTATCCTGAATCAAAGCTTTGTTTCCTTCATTTCTCTGCTGTTAAACATTGGTTCCACTCTTGTGTTTCACACGGACGCTTATTGCGACGCGCAAAGAAGCTTCAATTCAGGAAAACTACAGTAGAATATTTCCCTTCAGTCAATTTGAGTCGATTAATCGAATTTTGAATTTTTGCATTCGCTTCAAGCACCTAATCGATTTATCAGTTTCAGCCCTAATATAGTATGAACATTTGAACAGGATCTTAAACTGTAATGTCTGTAAAACATAATTTAAGTTTTAAAACAGGAACATTTTGTGATATAACATTAGATCCTGTTCTGATCAAATACAAATATGTTTAGTATTTGTGCATATTTCTGGTGTAATTCAATTCTTCAAGGAAATAATCATTTAAAAAAAAGAACAAACAAAAAAATTACCTTTTTCAACAATATCATGATATATCGTGATATATCGTATCGTGACCCTAGTATTGTGATTTGTATCGTATCACCAGATTCTTGTCAATACACACCCCTAGTTTTTAGTTTTACTTAGTTTTGATACATAATAAATGACAAACATCCCTTGCCATGTCACCAAGTTCACATGAATCCTGTTTATATCAGACACATTTCGTAATGAAACTGAAACTAACCAATGATCTTTCAATGGACCATTTTCTGTGTATGTCTATATCAGAATATGAAGCATGAATAAATAATTACCCCTCTGGCGTCCATCAAGTAGCGTCTAAATGTGATCATAGACCCCCCACCATGCTTATTAAGTCCTAAACATATTACATACACCAATATAAACATACTAGGCATCATTAGAAAGCTTAGATTCTCCATAATTTCTCTATTTTATTGTAATCGTATGCACTTAAATATAATGTCATTCATATTTACCAGCATGATGAACAGGATAGCTGATTAAAAAATGTACATTCCCTCCATTTTGAAGCAGTCGTGTTGTCAGGACATGTCTACTCTGGGATTATTCATATTCATTTAGTCTATAAGGGTCTGCAGTTTTAGAAAAATCCAAAAAGGACTTTCATAAAAGTATTCTACAATTATTCTATTGTGAATATTACTGTTATGAACTTATACATATGCTGTACAGAATATAGCATTTTTTGCAAGGCAATAATGTGCAATATAAGATGATGTCTGTGTAACTGATGTGAACAAAAATATCCCCAAACAGGCAGAAGTAGGACAAGTGTTTATTCCCTGTAATGCAGTGTCCTATTCACAAAACTTGAGAGCTTAAAAGATATGGTGCACAAAAAAGTGACAAATGCATCTTTAAAGGTTCAGTGCTTAATTGTTTTTACCATTATTGGGCCAAAAATTCCATAATACCCTTTTTAGTGCATTGTAATTCAAGTGGAACTTCCGCATCGACTCTTTTCCTGTTTTTTTTTTGGGCTGTAGAAAATCTATATTGTGATGCCCCGATTTTGGCTAATCACGGGCATTTCAGGCAAGTTTGGGGAGGTTAAAATACGTGATTTACAGCAGTAATTACCAGTCGTTGATCAGATTCTGTGAGGTGCGACCTGGACGTGACTCTACTTCTCTACTCCGTGTCCCGAAACGATGCCAGGTTCATCTATCATTATATTTGGTCTTTGGACAGAGCAGCAGGGGGAAGGTGTATCTCTGCATAGTCTGGCCTTTTTCCCTCTGATTTCAACTGCTGCAGCTTTAACTCCTGCACACACTAACTCCAACTACCAACTCCCCCTGTGTTTTAATACGAATGTTAATATTGAACCACATTTCTTGTTAATGTAGCGCAAGAAAGACAGAAATCCCATAGCAGTATCTTATCTCAACCTATAAAACAAAATCAGATAATAATGCTCATGTTAATATTTGCATTGAAACCTTTCTATGTAAGCAGCTAGAATAGAATACAATAGAATAGGCTTTGTCATCACATATCTTTCAATTGTGCAACAAATTTGCAGAAGGTTTCTGCCGGCGACAGTGCACTTACATCTAAGTAGCAATACAATAAGATACTGACATCTTTCAAAAAAATATAAGAATATAAAGTGTGCAGTCGAAAAGTGTGTACAAAATGGGGCTATACTGTATGAATGATTTAAAAATGTAATGTAGTATAAAGCTCGATGTGACTGTTAAGCTCTGCATGATGGATACGTCTTATTATATCAAAGTACTAAACTGTCATTTGGCTCTGGCCCCTGAACATACTTGTACACTGATTCATAGATGCTCAGTGCTGTGTTATACATGTCCCTCCCTTTCTCTCTTGTGTGTATGTTCCCTTCCTTAATCCTTTTAAGACTGCCATTATAACAGGCAGCCTAGGTATCTTCATGTTTTCTTTGCAATAAAAATGCCAGAAAATGTCTTTATTTGCCAATTCTTTTGCACCTTTGTTTTCAGGAAGAACTTAACTTTCAATATCTGGCCATTAATGATCATCATTATAAATAATAAATGCTTGAAACAGTGTGTTTTAGTAAAAAAAGAAAAAAAAAAAAAAAACAGACTTGAAGTTTTTAGCATATTATCAGAAACAACGGAAAATATCCAGAATGAAACTTTTTGAGATTGCAAAAATAAACTTTCAACTATTTTACATCAGCTTAAACATGCTTTTTGGTCTTGAATCTTCAGTATCCATATTAGGGATTCATATTTTTTGTTCTGATGGTTTTTTTGGCCTGTGTGAAAAACTCTGAAGCAGTTCCTTTCTACTTGTAATATAATTCCCTAAAGTGTTATATAGTGTCAGAAAGCTCAGGATCTCAGCTTTCTGATGGCATTTGAATTTTATGGATAGTTCAAATGGTTCATTTGAATGCTGTAAAGTGCAAAATGCAGCGCCGGAGAGATTGCCATTGTTCAAGGGTTGATTCTTTTCTTTAAATATATGGATTTATCTTCCTTTATGTCATTTCTGACTTGAACAATGCAACAACTATAGATGTTATTCAGGAAATGTGTACAGTAAATGTGCTCATGCCACTTCCACCTGTAGAAACTGTCGTGCAGAGAGTAACACTGCAGAACATGACATGCTTTCAGTCAAATGATTACTGTCGATGAGCCATTTATTCAGGTACAAGCAGTTTTCTTAGTAAATTGGAGGCTGAATTATTTAACTGGTCATGAAGAGGGGGGGCCAATCAGATCCCTGCCTTTCAAACCATCTGGGAACAAGCCAAGGAAGTGGCTTTGTAGTGAGGCAGGAAGTGAGTCATCGCTGTTGCCAGGCTAAATATAGCTTTGGTGGCTTTGAGTATGAGGCGGAGTGGGCTCTCTAGTCGTCACAAATGTTATCAATGAAAAGGGAATGGCCGCTCACACCGGCAAGATAGAGGCGCAAAAAGAAGAGAGGAGCGTTGAGAGTGACGCCAGTGGCAGATTTGTATAGGAATGTGTCAGTGGTGTCTCCTCCTGGCCTTGTTTTTCACTCTGACGTGTGTCCGTTTGACAGTTTGTGAGGGGTCAGTACAAAGCAGGGCATTGAGCTGACAGAAGTGTACCACAGAGCCGTCTGGGAGCTCTTCACCGACTCCTTATGGAGATCTGCGCACATGTTACTGGGTTCAATATAAACCTGCATGTGTGGAACCAATAAGAGACAAATGTGAGAGCATATGGAGTAGAATAAAAGTGCGGTATAATTTGATCATTTTAATGTGCTTTTTATTGCACACAGACAGCATTTCTTATGTTGGACAGGCTGGTCACTGACTAGATTATGTCTGGATCTACATATATCTGTAGTAGGGATGTAACGATTACCAGTATAATGATAAACCGCAGTAAAATTCCTGACGGTTAGTATTACCGTTTAAATTCTAATTATCATGATAACCGTGTTTGATTACCGCACTTTGACAACTAATGGTACGGCTCATTTTCTGGAAAAGCAGCAGCACTCCAAGCTCTCTCTCTCTCTCTCTCTCTCTCTCTCTCTCTCTCTCTCTCTCTCTCTCTCTCTCTCTCTCTCTCTCTCTCTCTCTCTCTCTCTCTCTCTCTCTCTCTCTCTCTCTATCGTTCTATCTATTTATCTATCTATCTATCTATCTGATAAACAATTATGTCGTGCTTGGAGAAATGTTTGTTGGAAGTCTTGACCTTATATGTGCAAATGTCATGACGTAACTAGTTATTGTAAAAAGTAACAAATTAAGAAGGAATTGAAACAGGTTGTAGAAATCCACTCGATTTTTGCTAAAATGAATATATAGATAGCTTTGCAGCACCTGGAGGGTTCAAATTCAAACTTTATGAACTGTTTGGGTCCAAATACACAAATAAATGTATCAAAGACTAATAAAAGTGGGTTTAGTAAAATGTGACCCCTGTAACTGGTGTCTGCTGAGTCAGTGGGTAACAGCTGATGAACTGACCCATCCATTAGGCTTATCCGTAAATGCACACATTTGAGTCAGTTCCTTTGAGTGTAAAAATGTTTAACACTATTTGCACTTCCGTCTGAGTTATCGGTGTGAGTCTTGACGTATAGGTTTCAAACAATGGTTTCAAAAGAACCACCCAGTGACTCAGTGTTTGCTAACTCCAATCAGAATCTAAGGAAAAGGAAGTCCTAGAATAATTGGGTGGGGAAACCTCAGTTACAGTGTCCTTTTGGGGTCAGTGTGCTCCTTAGTGGAATATGCACAACCCCACCCTCTCCACACAGCCCTCGTCCAGCCAGGAAATAAGGAAATGATATCATTGTCTGTGGCCACTGGCCATTATGACGCATGCGTGTGTGTTTCCTGCCCTCGGGGAAGAACCTATACAATGGATCTCCAGTTAGCCTGAGAAAAAAAAAAAACGTCAGAGTAGTTTGCAAAAAAAAAAAAGTTTCTTTCATCAGGGAAAAAGCGATTACAGCAAAGAAGAGAAACTACAGAGAGGGAGGAACTCTGGAGTAAAATTCACGAGCATGAGCGTGTGCATTTATAGATCAGTTTATTAATGTGTCAGAGTTTTACTGTGGGGAATTGCAGAGATATTTTAAGCACAGTCAGTATCTTGTGGTGCAGACTTGTAATCTCTGTTTTCTTGTGTATTTTTTTTCTCCAACAGAAAGATGAAGTCTATCTGAATTTGGTTCTGGACTACGTTCCTGAGACTGTGTACAGAGTGGCCAGACACTACAGCCGAGCCAAACAGACCCTGCCTATGGTTTATGTTAAGGTACATGTGCTTGTCTTTGTGTTGTCGCTCTAGTTTGACCTTCCAGGTGGAATAAATTATCATGACGTGAAAAAACAGACACAATGGTATATTAAGATCAGAGGTGGATGATGAAATTAAACTGTATATGGAGGTAACACCTGTTATTCTATCTTGGCATTAACATTATCTTAGCATTAAGACTAGTGCTGTCAAAGGATTACAGTTTTTAATCAGATAAATCACAGAGTTGCTGTGGATTAATTTCGATTAATCATGATTAAATATAATTTATTTTTAATCTGTATTAATTGCATTTCATTTTGCATGAGCAAACAGACTCAAGAAAGAAGGGAGTTTGTATGCACTAAATGTGTTTATTAAACACCTTCAACAGTTTCAACAAAACAGCTTGAAACAATTGTTCCACCTTGGGGTTTTTTTTGTACTCAGATATCCTACGTAGAGGTCCAATGTTCTGTTTAGCATCTTCCATCTTTATGGGTTGGTTCTGCTGCCTGTCACTACCGGATCAACTGCCCATTTGCACATGTGCGAAGCTAACTCTTGGACAAACTGCCTGAAATGCGTTGGCAGAGACGATTCGAGTTATTCTGTGCTGCACATGGGTCAATTGCGTTAAAATTTTTAATCAGATTAATCATGATGACTAATTAATCCACGTTAATGCGTTAATTTTGACAGCCCTAATTAAGACTAAAAACAACAGCTATCTGAGGCTCTGTTTTTGTACTAAGTGATGTAACACCATGGTGTTTCTGCTAGCTGAATGGTAAACTTTACGCTAAGCTAACAGGCTTATATTTAAAATGCAAAAAGAGTTCTGTCAGTGTCATCTAAATGAAAACTGAAAGCAGATTTCCCATAATTCAAAAAAAATCTTTATATAGCCTCAGTTCTACCTCAGTAGTATCCAGTGTATATGTAGGTGGCTGTATTTCAGTTTCCACAGAATAAGTGAGTGCAACCAGATTTTTTTTTGTTGTTCATTTTGCTCTGATATTTCATTATTATCCTATTGTTACATCAGAGCAACATTAATTTAACATTAATCCACTCGTGTTATTTGCTTCCTGAATTTAAAGACATAAATTAGATTACACAGATGAAGCATGCACAAATACTTTTGCCTCAGGGCTTCACTGTGGTTTTGTGTAATGAAACGTGTGTAACATTACGTATGCTTACATTAAACCATCCAAAGGAATTCATCCTCATTCAGTATTTACTTAGTGTATGTTTCCTGACACGAGAAAGATAAAGAATGTTTCATTTATCTCTATGTGGCCAAGCTATAAAAAGATTTCCGAGTTTGAAGAGACAATATGTGACGCAATTGTCCCAACACCTGCTGATAAAACACTTTTTACTGGGCTGAAACAATCCTTGAGTACTTGTTTCCGGGCTTAAACACTGCAATAAAAACTGAGCTCACTGTTTGTGCCAACATAACCTGTGTGTGTGTTGTTCTGTGTGTTGGTCTGTGTAGTTGTATATGTACCAGCTGTTCAGGAGCCTGGCCTACATCCACTCGTTTGGGATCTGCCATCGGGACATCAAACCCCAGAATCTGCTGCTGGATCCAGAGACGGCTGTGCTCAAACTCTGTGACTTTGGCAGGTGAGAGGCAGTGCAGCTGGGGAAAAAAAATCTGGCTTTTGGCTGTTGAAGAGTTTAATCCATAAGCTTGTTGACACTGTAACCCAATATAAATACGAATACGCATTGACACTAAATCACACAGTGTTTTCTTTTGGTAGTTTGTTTATCATAGTGGTACAGATGATAATATTCTGCTTTGGTTTTTATGTACAGTGCTAAGCAGCTGGTCCGTGGAGAGCCTAACGTGTCCTACATCTGCTCTCGCTACTATCGGGCTCCTGAGCTCATCTTTGGTGCCACCGACTACACTTCCAGCATAGGTAGGTTGAGTCCGACTGTCAACACAGGCCGAACCGCTGCTCATTAATGCAGTGGAGACTATGTACAGTGATGAAAAAGCCAGTGACAGAATTCAAGTGTCAGTACATGTTACGGTTTCTGTCTTCAAACTACATAAGCCATTTTTATATCACCAGGAAATGTACACAAAACAATAGGGTTTATAAGGTTTTATGGTAAATGGACTGAACTTATATAGCGCATTTTCTACACCTTAATGGTGCCCAGAGCGCTTCACAATTCCTCACATTCACCCATTCACACACACATTCATACACCAGTGGGCGGCTGCTGCCATGCCAGGCGCTGCCAGGCCCTACTGGGAGCAATTTAGGGTTCAGTGTCTATGGACAGTTATATGGACAGTTAGAGCCAGGATTCGAACCGCTAACCCTTTGGTCATTGGACAACCCGCTCTACCAACTGAGCCACAGTCGCCCATTTATTTAGTACAGGGTTCCTGCAGGGTCTTAAAAAGATTTAAAAGTCTTGAATTTACAAATCTACATCTACCCGTACTCGTCTTCATCTGCTTATCTGGGTCCGGGTTGCGGGGGCAGCAGCCTCAGCAAAGAAGCCCAGACAGCCTTCTCCCCAGCCACTTCCACCAGCTCTCCCAAGATGTTCCCAGGCCAGCCCAGAGATATAATCCCTCCAGCGTGTCCTGGGTCGGCCTCGAGGTCTCCTCCTGGATGGACATGCCCGAAAAACCTCCCTAGGGAGGCGTCCAGGAGGCATCCTCACTAAATGCCCGAACCACCTCAACTGGCTCCTCTCGACATGGAGGAGCAGTGGCTCTACTACAGAGTCCCTCTCAGATGTCCGAACTCCTCACCCTATCTCTAAGGCTGAGCTCGGCCACCCTTCAAAGGAAACTCATTTCAATCAAATCATCATTCAAAATAAAAACTTCAAAAAAATTAACAAATAACTCTTAAATCTGTGGAAAATCTACTTCAGCAGCAGGTACCAATGAAACATACAATATCAACGAGTGATTCTCATACTATATACACTTCAAATAATAAGCATGTCAATGAAAATTAATTCATTTCCTTTCAGAATTTCCTGCTTTTAGTGGTCTGAAAGGAAACAGAATATGTCGGCCGTCTTTGGAATCAGTTTACAGGCTGTGTAAACTGTATTCAGTGATGGAAGCTCATGAGGTGGATTTATGACGGTGATGGATAATCTTGAGTCTTTTCACAGAGTTAGCTTTATGTGTAAAGGGAGGGTTAAGAACATGACTGACAGCTTTAATTACAGATCGCTGTTCAGATTCCGTCAGACTTGCCTCAGACGTGGGTCATAACGCAACATGGCAGCACCCGTAGCGGCGTGAAACGGCTAGAGGTCACATCTTTATGCAGTATTTACTCTTCTGATTGGGACAGAGAGCTGCAGAAGGAAACTTTCTATTGTAATTCGTCTGCTCACAGTGTTCACTTTTAGTTTTTTCCTACCTGAGGCGGGTGCTGCAAAGTTATTTTTCTGAATGATAAATGTAGTTTCCTTCAAGCATTTGACAACCTGCCAAAAATGAGGCAACAAGATTCAGTGGTGAAACCTGATGTTCCCGAGGCTATTTTGTGTAGCCTAATGCTGCGTTCATGTCGTATTGTTGGAATCATCGCTACAAGCAGCTGAGTGGAAAAATTTGTCCCACTTCTGATTCCAACTCAGCAGTATCGGGCATTTCCCAGATATAACATATACACTACATGTGTTGACACAACAGGTAGCACAATATCTACACAATTCACTACTACCACAGGGTTCACACAGGTGCTTGAAATCCTTGGAAATGTCTGAATTTCAATGTTGTGTTTTCAAGGTCTGAAAAGTGTTTGAATTTTAGTTGAAGTGCTTGCAATTCTAACTCTGTGATGTAATTTATTTATTTTCAATGTTAACTCTGCCAGTTTAGATGCCAAGCCAAAGCTACTTACAGAGAGGTGATAAATTTAGAAAAATAAAACTTTATGGCAAAAAAGAAAATTACCAGGTGCTCTCTGGTCGACTTCAGGTACATTTTTATCTTCATCTTTGTATCAATGTGTGCCTGAGGAAAGCCAAGTGTCTTCACTTTTTTTTGGATAAAACTTTGTGTTCTCCTTTAATTCCTAAACTTTTTTCCTATTATTAAACATAATTTTAGATGTTTGTAGCATAATACAATGTGTATCATTGTGATAAAAAGTGAAATAAATAATCCTTAGTATATATAT
Organism: Sphaeramia orbicularis; assembly: GCF_902148855.1. Classification (NCBI taxonomy): domain Eukaryota; kingdom Metazoa; phylum Chordata; class Actinopteri; order Kurtiformes; family Apogonidae; genus Sphaeramia; species Sphaeramia orbicularis. The sequence continues at coordinate 25,991,139 of NC_043977.1, forward strand.
TCCTGTAGATGTGTATTTGGCCCCAGCAATAAAGAGCTATGCTGGAAAAATTTGAAAATGGCCCTTAAGTGTTTGAATTTGACCTTGAAAAATGTGTACAAACCCTGTACTAATAAGGTAATTGGCAAATATTATTTTAAGCTTTTATTAACTTAAATATTTTAAGCTTTTAATAACATTTTATTCTAAACTGTAGAGCACTTTGTGATTTTATCTGTGAAAAGTGCTATATAAATCAAATTTACTTACTTACTTACTAAAATTAAAGGTTAAATTATAAAAAAAAGCATGTGTTTAGTAGTGATAAATGTGCAGTTTCCACTGTGTTGCTATTATTGTGAAGGAATTGAAAGGAATGCTACACCTGTGGTGATTTAGTTTCTTTGCCACCTGTCTGACTGTTTGTTGACCTGTCTTTTCCTTCAGATGTGTGGTCAGCCGGCTGTGTGCTGGCAGAGCTGTTGCTAGGACAACCAATCTTCCCCGGTGACAGCGGAGTGGATCAGTTGGTTGAAATTATAAAGGTAATGATCGGATGACCGGGGCGACCACAAGGTCCTCTTGTACGATACTCACAGTTCATTTTAAAGACATAATGTTGTAGTCCAGGGGTGACAAACAAAACCAGCCTGCCAAAGGGTCCAGTCCAGCCCACGGGATGTGTGTAGTTCAGGGTCCGCATACAGCCCAGTTTGATTTCAAGTGGGTAGGACCAGTAAAATCCTGTTGTAATAACCAGTAAATAAGTAACAACTCCAAATGTTTTTTCGTGTCAGTCTAAAAAAGTAAAACTACATCAAAATGTTTACTTTTACAGATGATCCTTTCATAAAAAATGTGAATAGCCTTAACAAATATGATCAACCTGAAATGTCTTAAGAGAAGTGCAACTTGTAAGTAAATATTTTGTGCCTTTGTAGATCCACACGTGTAAATGATAAGATGAGACATAATATTGTTAAGACTGCACTTATTTTTCTTAAGAAATCTCAGGTTTTTCATGGTTGTTGATGTTATTCCTATTTTTTTAAAGGATAGTTTGTAGATGTAAACATTTTTATAATGTAATGTTACTTTTTTAACTCTAAAACATAGAGAATAGTTTGGTGTTGACATTATTCATAGGTTATTATTTAATTATTTTACAGGTCTGGCCCACTTGTGATCATATTGCAGCCTATGTGGGCCCTGAACTAAAATGACTTTGACACCCCTGTTGTCGTCTGTCCCTCCGCAGTCCTCGTATCAGTCCGTTTCCTCTCTTACTTCTGCGTCATCAGTTCTGTTCTCTGGGCCATCGGTCCTGTTCTTGTTCTTTCCTCCTTAATGGTCCACCTCTGCCCCCCAGGTTCTTGGCACCCCGACTCGAGAGCAGATCCGTGAGATGAACCCCAACTACACCGAGTTCAAGTTCCCCCAGATCAAGGCACATCCTTGGACTAAGGTGAGTCAACAGGTACAGGAGCCCTTTTCCTTCTCTAAGATCCATCACTGCAGCATCTCTCCATGCTTGTGTTGCCAACACGCCGCCTCCTGCTGCCCAGCTTTGTCACCTAAAAGACTAACTTTTTATAACTGAAGATAGAAAAGATCATTTTTCAGGACTTTCTCAAATAATTTTAACTCATTTTTCACAACCATTGAAGCGGTGTTTTGTGGCACTGTACAGTTTTTACAGACTGTAAAGATCTAAGTAGAGACTGAACCTTTCCCAGCTGGCATTAAACTGAAGAGAGCTGGGTCACTTACGTAGGTGCTTAATATACTAGTCAAAATGTTCATTACTCTGGTATATCTGAGTGATGTGTATAACAAACATGGGTTTAACCCTTTCATGCGTAGTGGTCACTACAGTGGACAGCTATGCTACAGCTGTTCTCTTGTATATTTATGGATTTTGTTGTTTTACTTGCATATCAACCAACACAGTGGACGCTTATGCATCATCCCATACACTGCAATTCATACCATTACTGTAGCTTTCCTGTTCTTGATAAACCTGATCTGCAGTAACATACTTGAGAATAAATCAACTGCTAATTATTATTAGACTGTAATTAACATTTTTTAAAAAAGAAAAAGATGTTGTTTTATTGCACATTATCTATGTGTGTAATAACTAGTTTTATAGTATGTTAAAATGTGAGAAAACATCAGATTAGCAGCATTAAAAATGTTTTTATTTCATAGTTTTCACACAGTATGTTGCTTCAAAAATGAAATACATGGTGTCCAGCTGAGTGGACATTTTTGTAACTTCTTGAAAAATAGGTTCATAAAAAAAATTCTGTCACTTTGTTTTTTTGCTTTTTTTTGCTTTTTTTGCCTAGAGGAGTAAAAACACTCAGAAAAAAAATCTTGATTAAGGTTCTTGTAATTCATGCATGAAAGGGTTTAATAACACATTCACAAACTTGCACAGCTGCCTTGTATCATATAGTAGTATATCATCCAATCTGTCACATACATTGTTCATTTCATTGAACCATGCTGGTGCTTATTTTAAGTCAGATGAAATATGAAACAGGAGCAGCTGTAAAGGACGATTGCTTCTTCCTGGCTCCTTCCACAGCCTTTCCATTGAGTAAGAGTTATCCGGTGAAGAGACGGCAGTGAGCCCTTTCTTTCAGGTTACCACTACAATGAATGCAATTAACAGGGACATATTCATTATTCATACATATGGATGCTTCTGTGAAACTGGTCCCTAAAAACAGGACATGGGGGTTAAAAATTCAAACCAGATGTAGACTAATGTGATGACGCAAGTTTGGAAGCACTTTGGGCCTATTTTAAAATAAATATTTCTGAGATAAAAGAGAAAATATTTTTCAGATAAAACACATTTTTATATTATTGTTTATACAAAAATCTGTGTGTAACACAGTTAAAAGGACATGAAAATTACACGCTACTGTTTATTCAAATATCTTTTTATTCTCTCACAGGTACATTTTGGGAATCAACGTAAATATGCAACGGAGAGTGTTTCACAAAAATGGCCGCTGTTGCAAGATCACTCGTGATTTATTCGTGTTTAAATGGGCAGGTTCTGCATGTAACGCCAGTGGACACAATGGGTTAGACACGAAACCTGGAATCAGACTGCCGATTCACGAAAAGCCCATATGTCTGAATTTAAAAAATCACTAGGATCCTCAAATTTAACAGTGTCTTTATCTGTAAAAGCCATGTTTTCTAGATCAAATGCATTGGCACTTTTCCTGTCCTAATTTTGGTCCTATTTTTGACCCCAAAATTTTATTAAAAAATTGATTAATTTTGGGATGGCTCAGAGCAAGAGTATAATTTTTTTGCATTTATCTGAGCTCATCATTAGGTACATCCTGGGGGGAAATATGTCTAAATTTCTCTTTTATTATTGGGTCTAAAAAGCTGGTAAAGTATCAGGTACCAAAATAAATCCAGTTTCATATAAGCTGTAAACTTATATAAGCTGTGAAAAGTGTTTCATATGATGCATTAAAGATCAGTTCTTCATCCGCTAACCCCATGCCATTTTCCGTTTGATTAACTATACTGAAATGTCTTCAGTCTGTCTTCATATGGTTGTTGTTCAGTGTCTGACCATGTATCTCACTTCAGGTGTTCCGGCCGCGTACGCCTCCAGAGGCCATCGCCCTGTGCTCCCGCCTGCTGGAGTACACGCCCACAGCCCGCCTCACCCCACTAGAGGCCTGCGCACACTCATTCTTCGATGAACTGCGTGACCCTAATGTCAAACTGCCCAATGGGAGAGAGAAGCCCTCCCTCTTCAATTTTACCACCCAAGGTGTGCACAAATTCTACTTCAACGTGTTTAAAACACAGAAATGACTTTATGTTGAGTGAATTATGTGCAAAAATAAAAGCAGTTGTAGAAATGAAATGGAAGAATGAGTAGACATGTGCACACATCTCTCATGCCTTGTCCACACTAACACTGATAGTTTGTAAACCAAATATTCATTAATTTTTTGAATATTTTTGCCTCTTGTCCACATGTAAATTCCTTCCAAAGTGAAGAATGCCAACACTTTTTGTGTGTATCGATGTGGACAAAGAAAATGAAACTATTAAAAACAACTGCTTTGTACAATCACACAATTTGAATCATCAAATATAGGATATGGAGGTGTATAAGTTGGTGTATTAGCCTGCAATAGAACACGGTAAATGTACAAACAGGAGCCAGAGCCATGCCAAATCTATATAATACAGATTACACTTTAAAAACCGAACCTTACAAGTAGGGCTGGGCGATATGGACAAAAATCATATCATGATCATTTTTTCATATCAGACGATATCAATATGCATCGCGATATAAATCAAATCACTATTGTTGTCAAGCTTAAATTTTCTGTTACACATCAGTTAGTTGTGAAGACATCAGAAGGTTATTTTTGATTTAAATATGATTTATTTTCTGTCAGAGGTTGAACATGACAGATGTGCTGAAGAACATTATACAAGTGTTTCAGATAAATCAAACAGGTACATATATTTAAAACTAAACTAAAAGTCTGACCAGCAGGCAAGAGCTTTCAACTTTTAAAAGAGAACACAAACAAAACAGACCATCTTCACCAAACAATACCGGGGGTATATATGTGGGAGTGCGTTCCTTAACTGGCATAAACCAAAAATGAAACCTAACATGCTTTGAACATCCGACTCCCCATGCCGCACTCGACTTTTCAGTAACCCAGTCGCTGGGTTTGGTTAAATTTTTTCCTGAGGGAACACTCATTACTTCCCGCTGCGGCCCAAACATTAGCGTCTGTGCTGTGGCTGCTTTTACGCCTGTGTTGTGTGCATCAACCTAACTCGCTGTGGCTCTAGCGTGATTGGTTCAGTGTGGCACAAATTAGTTATGATCGGTTGTTCTCACATCTGTCAAAACATGGACGAATGAATTCTATCAAAATTGTTTCAAACATGTCTCATTTTTCTTTGTGATACATATCGTTTTATCGCCCAGCCCTACTTACAAGTTCTTTGGAGTGAATAGTAATGCCAGTTGTGATACAATATATCAACAATGATCACCTCGGCATTGACAGTTTCTGTAGTGTTAACAGGTAATGATTTTTACCAGACTCTGGTAAAAGATATACATTTTTCTTAGTGGCATATATGACATCTGCAGGTTTTATTATGGTCATAAGTAGTTTTGTCATGACATGAGCCAGTACCTTTATTTTTTTTTCCCTCTGTCTCTAATTTTTTATTTTTTATTTTTTTGTTTTGTTTTGTTTTTAGAATTATCCAGTAATCCCTCTTTGGCCTCCATACTCATCCCTGCCCATGCTCGCAGCCAGGCCACCACCTCTACCCCAACCAACGCCTCTGCCACCACAGGTTGTTTAACTAGCACCTCTATTCATTAGTTTTATGAATGGATTTTCTTCATTTTCTTCACTCATGGCTGTAAAGAGAAGCTAAATTAGAAATGTAGACTTTTAAGCCCTATTCAGACTGAAGATTCACAATGACAGGAGTTGAAAGTTTTTGTGACACACCAATGCAGGATGCCGAGATGGTGTGTTGTTTCCATGGAAACAGTTGTCAGCTTTTCAGACTCCTTTGTAGCTGGATGTAATCTGTAGTAACTTAAAATGTGAATGACACTGAGGAGTGTAGTATTGATGGAAAAGTGAAAATAACAACAAACGAGATGGTTGAGAACTTCTCTCGTCTATTCCTGGAGCCTCTGTGTCACCTCAGAAGAGCTGATAAAAACACTGTGTGTCTGGGTGACAGATGATACAGCCCATAAATACTGAGGAAAACATACTCTATATAAAACTATGCCTTAAAACCAGCCACTGGTGATTTGACGACCAGTGACGCCATCAACTGGTTTGACTAGAGTCTAGACGAGCCAGTTCACTCCACTGCAGCTTTAATCTGAAATATCCTGAGAGGTCTTTGTGAATCTGAGGCTACGTTCACACTGCGGGTAAAAATGGCCCAAATCTGACTTTTTTTCCCATATGTGACCCATATCTACAGCACAGCAGCACAAATCAGACGTAGGCCACTTTCATATGTGATCCTAAATCGGATACATATCAGTCTGAATGGTCATTTCATCTGACTTTTATGTCATTGAAATGCGACAAACGCTACAATTCTGGACTTGGTAACATCCATATTTACTCCTGTAAACATAACGTGCTGCGTGTGATGTCACATCTTCTGCATGCGTGGGTCACTTCGGGACCGTAGACCAGGGATGTCAAACTCATTTTAGTTCAGGGGCCACATCACCCCAGTCTGATCTCCAGTGGGCCGGACCAGTAGAATAACTGTGAAAAAAGTAAAATGACATTAGGATAATGTTTACAGCTACAATGTTTCCTCAAAAATCTGAATAACATGAACAATTTGAAATGTTTAAGAAAAACAAATACAATTTTAACAATATTCTGCCTCAGTTTATCAATTACACATGTGTGTTACAACTTACATTACAAAGACAAATACACAAAACCTATAGTACCAGGGAGAATATTGGTAAAATTGCATTTTCTTCTCTGAAGACATTTCAGGTTGTTCATATTTGTTCAGGTTATTCACATTTTTTGTAAAAGGATAGTTTGCTAATGTAAACATTTTCAAGTAAATTTAGTTTTTTTTCACTAAAACAAAGATAAAATCTGCAGTTTTCATTATTTATAGGTTATTATGATACTATTTTACCGACCTGACCCAATTGAGATCTAATTGGTATGTGTGTGGAATCTGAATTAAAATTATTTTTACACCATTCGATGTTAATATCTTCAGTGTAATTCATCCTATGGGCCAGACTGGACCCTTTGGGCTGCATGTTTGACACCTGTGCCGTAGACTGTTCGCACATGAGTCTGATGGAAGTTGCATTGAAATTACAATGTGAACAACCATGTTAAAACAAGTCAGAATCGAGCTTTGAGACCTGCAGTGTGAACGCAGCGTTAGTCTGAACTGGGCTTCAGTCTTTGCCGTTTCTTCATGACCCTGCAGAAAAACACTCGTTCCCATGCGTCTGATTATGTCCTCTTTTTGTTCGTAGATGGCAGCAGCACAGAGCGAGGTCCCAGCACCACCACCGCCTCTGCCTCAGCCTCCAACTCCACCTCCTGAGCCCACAGACCACCCGCCCCTCCCCGGTCTCAGCCCCAGCCCACGGCCTCTCCATTGCCCCGGTCAGGGGGCTGAGCTCTGCCCTGCTCTACTCCCTGACAGCAGCGGAGCGATGCTGACGCAGTCTGGGTTCAACAGCTAGCCAACAGCCCCGTGCCACAACCACAAACCGCCCCCACCTGCCTTTCTTATCCCCGACCGGTCCCCCCCATCCAGCTGTTCGAACTCTTCTTCATCCTCCGTCAAAAATGTCCTTCCGTGCCCTTTCAACAGGGAAGCAAAGCGCAGGGCCAGAGGTGTCGTCGGCTGTACTAAAGATTCAAGTACACTGTACATGTATACACAATGCTAGCCTGCTAATGTTTGTAAGAGGACAATCTGTAGAAAAAAAGTCCTAAGCTGTTACCCATGGCCCTTCCCTTATGGTGTTCAATTTTTCTGCATCCTCATCCTTTGACCTCTGACCTCTGTGTACCCTGGCCGAGCCCCCTACTCGCCCCTTTCTTGGTTCCTCCTGTAGTGCATGGCCTGAGTATGGTTAGGATCACCCGTTGGGTCAACCCACCCGTTCACTTTTTCCACCTCCACTTTCCGCAGACAAGGCATGAGGCTCACGCACGCGTATACACATTCATAAACACAGTCACACACCTGGATGCATGATGATCCTGATGTATGTGGAAAGAAGCAGTCCACTCGCGGGAGTAAAGTTTGGACACTTTTTTTTTTTTTTTTTTTTTTTTTTTTTTTGATTGCCTGGGGTTGTTTTTAAATGGTAAGCAAACTGTTTTTATTTTATCTTATTTTTATTTTTTGTATTCCTGGGCAGATTTGGATTGCCATGTGAGATGGATGTGACATGTATCTGGTCCTGTGTGCTTGTATAATATATACATACAATACAAAACAAACATGCATACATAACACAGTTTATATATTACTTTTCCTTATGTATAAAAAGTATATATAGATATATGTATATTAACTACAATGGTTCAGAAATCATTTATGGTGAGCTCATATCTGGCAGAGCAGTGGCAATATTTGCTGCTGCCTAATGACAATAGAATTAGATAAGGTGGTGTTTTGTTTCTTTGGTTTTGCTGGAGTGTGGTTAGATTCCAGCATTCACTTCCTGGTTCTCTTGCGTTGTCTGTATTTAAGGCTGTAGATGGATTTAGGGCATTGCTCTATTCCTTGTCTTTGTACTGACTCTGTAACAGTGTTTTCTGTGACAGTGCAGCGTCCTGACAAAAAAAAAAAAAAACAACAAAAACTAAAAACAAAAACATCTTCCATGCTTCCCCCACCTCTTCCTCTCATCATGATCTTCCTCTCTGTCTGTCTCCGTGAAGAACCGAAGATGTTTCTTAACTTTTCTTTTCCTTGAATCTCCGACAAGTCTCCGGCGGCGGTCTTCGGCGAGAGGCACAGCAGTCTCCAGACACCGCCGACCACTGTCTCTCGTTCGTCATGACCACTGACTGAAGTGTTAGCCTAGCTTTCTTTCTTTCTTTCTTTCTTTCTTTCTTTCTTTCTTTCTTTCTGTCTTTCTTTCTTTCTTTCTTTCTTTCTGCTCCACCTGCCGCACATAGAGCCACTCGGTACAGTCCGTCTTATTTACAGAGAATACTCACTACATTTAAAAGAAAAAAAAAAAAAAAAAAGAGAGAAAAGCTGAATTTGTATATACAGTATAAATGCTCCTCACCAAAATTCTGACTTGTATGTTTTTTTTATGTTGTTATGTTGATTATTTTTTCCATGTTGTGTTCAAGGTATGTATATATGCAGACCCATGTACTGTTTATGAGCAAAAACAAAGATGACAAAGGGTAGGGAAAGAAATGAAAAAAAGATTAAAAAAAAAAAACAATCAGGGCAAAACTGATGTTGCTTATGGATACTGTAGATGATGATGATGATAATGATGATGATCAGCTTTATCCAGCCATATGTTCAATCTTACCTGTACAGTACAGTAGAAGACAGCTGTATTATTGTAACAAGAACTAGTCATGTATAGTGTAACTATAGTTTGGAGTGCCTTTGCTTTCATACACCTTCGCCTTGTTCATCACCCCCACCCCACCCTACCCCACCCTCTTCACCCTTGTATTGTGACTCTCCCTTTGGTGCTGTTGAATGTCCTGCTTTCCTGCAACACACACATACACACACTTACACACACACACTGACATCGCACTGTTGCACCTGATTTTCTGACCCCTCCACTCACACGTTGTTTCCCTTTCGTCATTGCACATTAAATGTAATATACAGACATTGTTAATTATAAGGATATTCTCCTTAGCTGAAGATACAGTAGACAAGTGTTTATTTTAATAGATGTTAAAGGTTTTATCTTGGACACACATGCACGCACAAAACATGTATACCACAGTCCTGGCACAGGCTCCGGGGCATGAAGTGGCCGGGGTGTTTGGGGTGGGGTGGGAGTGTTATATGGATGGCAGCAGGGGTTAAAAAAGGCCTCTTATACTGTATATAAAATACAGTACAGTTTCTGTATTACTCACAGTGTTGGTTCTGTTACCAAAGCCAAACTATGATGTAGTTGTGATGAGCCATCCTCAGAGGCAATAATGTATTCTGTCTCTCTCTGGTTATTCTGTTGTTTCTTGTCCTCTTGCTTGTTCTCCTCCCCGTCTGTGTATCCGGGGGGAATTCAGTAGCACCTAAGGGGTCGAGTCATGTAGCCTTTCTCCTGTCTCCTGCTTGCTGTAATTTTGCATTCATGAACGTGTTGCTATCCTCCACCAGAACGTTTGACCACTTCACCCTACCCCTGATTCCAGTTCAATAAAACCACCACAAAGGTTACCAAAAAAGAAGAAAAGCACGGACATATGCTGGTAAAATATGCTAGTAAAAATTGATTGTACTTGCATATATACTAGTATAACCTGCTAACTGAGTTTTACTGGGGTTAAAGAAAAGAAAAATCATAGAAAATACTACAAAAACATCCTGTATAACAGTACTACTACTTGAATGCCTCTGTTTGTGACTGAAATTTTTATTTCTTTTTTGTTTTGTTTTGTTTTGTTTTTCTTTTGTTCTGTGAAGGTATGCTAAATGTGCGCCTCTGTAAATATTCCCTCTGCGTGCTCTGAGGAATAGTTCCCTGGTACTGTAATTTGCATTAAATAAAGAGTAGGATAGCCTGGAAATGATCGAAGTCGGTCTTCTTCGTCTTTTTTAAGTGTACTTGAGTTTGTTTATATTAATAGCTTATAAATATTCAGATCCTCTCAGTAAAAGTACAGTTAAAATACTACAAGTAAAAGTTAGCCTGACATTTTATTTTTTTATTGAACCTTTTTTTAATCTCAATAAGTCTTTCCTGGATAAATAATCTTTTACAAGATGAGCAGCAGCAGAATTAACCAGGAACCAAACACACAAATACACAGATCTATGAAATAGACTATTACCATTTAATACTGTAAGTATTATATTAAAAAAGAAAAAACATCTAAACCTCTGACCTCCATGATTATGAGCTGTTTGGCTCGTGGATGAATATGTGAAATGCATAAATTACACTGAAGATATTAAAAATAAAGGGTCAAAATCATTTTAATTCAAGGGCCACATACAGACCAATTCAATCTCAAGTGGGTCAGACCTGTCAAATAAAAGCATAACAAGTGGTGCCAGGCACAACAAATCCCACCCCTCACGTATTGTAGTTTATTTTGGCATCGATCCAGCTGATGTCATCATGTCAATGCATGTGCTGATGTCAGCATATCAATTGCCTCTATATATGTGCCAAGTCTGAGGTAAATTGAAATAAAACTGATGTTTTTATAGACATTTGAAATTTCACCCATTAGAAGTAAATGGGAAAAAAAAGATTTTTAAAAAATCATAAAAACTTTGAACTTTGACCAACTTTTCCCAAAATGTAACCACATCTATTCTGGGTCTCTGGCAATCTATAAACCCAATTTGGTATGAATTCAACCAATCGTTTTGCTGCTAGAGTGTTAAACAAAGAAACAAATAAAAAGAACCAAAAACATACCCCTTGCCTCCCCTTCGCCAGGCAGGGTAATAAACCTATGTATAATGGCAACTCCAAATGTTTGTTTTAGTCTTAAAAAAAGAAAAGTTACAGGAAAAGGTTTACATTCACAAACTATCCTTTCACAAAAAATCTGAAAATCCTGAAATTTCTCCAGAAACATTAGTGGAATTTTATTATTATGCCTGTTATTAATGATTTGTGCCTTTGTAGATCTACTGCAATGTATGTGTTGTAATGCACATGCATATAAATAATAAAATGAGACATAATACTGTTAAAATAGCACTTATTTATCTGAAGAAATTTCAGGGTGTTCATGTTATTCACATTTTTAAGCGATAGTTTGTAAATGTAAACATTTTCATACTATAATCAACTTTATAAAGTTGTTTAAGGACAATATATCACAAAAACATAATTATAAAACAAACAATATAAAGCAATGAAAACAATAAATCAGAAGCAGTCTCTGAGTGAAAAGTCAAGGAGTAAAAATAGGTTTTAAGACAAGTTTTAAAAATGGAAAGTGAAGGGTCTTATCTAAGGTGCAAAGGGTAGTCAATCAATTATTTAGGAGCCACAACAGAAAAGGCTTTACAGTCTGAAACATACAGAAAAGGTGACATTATTTATAGGTTATTTTATTTTATTTTTCTGACCCATTGGAGATCATATAGAGCTGTATGTGACCCCTGACCTAAAATTATTTTTTTTTGTAAATTGTTATGCTTTGAATCAACATGGGCCAGCAGACACAGAAATGCTGCAACAGATTTGACAAGATAAGCACAGCTGCCTTTTTTTTTTTTTTTTTACTCCCAAGGTAAAAAAAAAAAATAAGTACTTAAAACTGTTCCTTCAAGTGTTTTGTTGTTGATGTTGAAGGATGAATTCATTTTTCACACTTTCTATTGGTATGTTTGTAGCCTCTCTGTCCTGTGAGAATCTCTAAAAAGTTAATTTTTCATGAGCTCATATAAACAGTAAAAATGTATAAACATATATCTATCATCTAATCCAAGAGGGTTTTCCAAAGTAAAAATGTAAAATTAAGGCTGTCAGACAAATGTAGAGGCAGAAAATGTGCAATATTTGCCTGAGATGTTGTTGAGTACAAGTGTAAGTTTGTATAGAATGAAAATATACATGTAAACCCCAAGTTCAATTCCATCACTGAAGCTAATTAAATTATTTTCGAAGAAGAGGAAAAACTGATGTCAAACCTTGAGTATTAGCAGTTCAGCTCTTTTAATAGTGTTAGTGTGACCACAGTGAGGCAGTGTTTGTCTGAACTGGAGCATCTTTAACAGTTTTATTTCCAAAAATCTTTCACAATGACCTCAGTAGCTGGGACCTCAGTGGCAAATATCAACGGTAAAGAGCGTTTTTGGAAATGAACTACTTAATTTCTCATATACTCTTAGAGTAATATTAAAAAATAACACAGAAACAGCAGTAATTCACAAAAACATAATAAAACACAACGGGTACCATCAGCAAATAATACAAATAACAGCAAAAAAAAAAAGACGAATTATACTTTGAGGTTACAATAAACACATCTTCAGCTCGTCATGATTTTGTGCAGTTTATAAATATCAAGCATCTGAAATTCACTTTTTTATATATATAACCTCCTGAGACCCAGGAAAGTAAAAGTTTTGGGTTTGGAAACAGCATGATGCAACATTTTTTTCAAAAACATGTTTTATTTTCTTTTATTTTTTTATGGAATTTCCTTTTCTTTGGACAGTATTTTTTTTAGGAGTGATATTTTGCTTTTTTAAATGGAATTATGCATTTTAAAATATTTCCCTGTGGTCTACATAAACTGTAAATGCTATGTTTGGGTCTGAATTCTTCTGAACTTCACAGGTCCATCTTCAACACTATTTCTGAGTAATGACACCAGAAAGGTCATTTTGAGCGCTGGCCCTTTAAATGCAAATGAGCCACTTCATGCCCCACCCCCTCCAGGTTGTTGGCTGTGCTGCTCTGTCCCGTTCAGCCGCTTGTGTTCATTAATACCACCAACAACTGAACATTTTAGGTAATCTGCTCAAAGTTTGGACATATTTTCAGTTTTTACTACAACCGCTGCTGCTGACAAACAATTATGTCTTGCTTGGAGAAATGTTCGTCAGAAGTCTTGACCTCATATGTGCAAATGTTATGATGTAACGACCTGTAAACGTAACACATTAAGCAGGAATTGAAACAGGTTGTAGAAATCCACTCGATTTTTGCTGAAATTAATATTTGCTCTAATGTATTGTTAAATCCTCAGTACTACTATGGATCAGCTCTCCGTTTAAATAGGGTCCTGATCTTTTGTGGCTAAGTTGGGGTCTTAACCTCACACACTAACCCGTAAAGATTCTACTTAGCTGAACGAAGTTTGAAACACTCGCCTGTCTTCTGACTACCTTTAATTCCAACCTCTGCCCTGCTAACTCTGGTACCAGAACTGCCAGGAGAAACCCACTCTGTGGTCAGTAGTAATACCAGCCCGGTTGGTTATGGCAGCTGTTTCACATGGATTTGTCTTTACTCATGTTTGTTGTGGTTTTTATATTGCTATTAAATGTGTGCCATGCTGCTGCTACACTGTAATTCCCCAGTTTGGGATAAATAAAGTACATCCATCTATCTATAACGATAGCTTTGCAGCACCGGGAGGGTTCAAATTCAAACTTTTTCAACTATTAGGGTCCAAATACACAAATAAATGAACCAAAGACTAATAAAAGTGGGTTTAACAAAATATGACCCCTTTAAGTAAAACTGTGAAACTTTTGTCCCCTATACAGGACAAAAATGCATTGCTGGGTCTCAGGAGGAAATATATACTGAACAAAAATATAAACGCACCACTTTTGTTTTTGCTCCCATTTTTCATGAGCTGAACTCAAAGATCTAAAACTTTTTCTGTGAACACACAAGGTTTATTTCTCTCAAATATTGTTCACAAATCTGTCTAAATTTGTGTGAGTGAACACTTCTTCTTTGCTGAGATAATCCATCCACCTCACAGGTGTGGCATATCCAGATGCTGATTAGACAGCAGGATTTTTGCACAGGTGTGCCTTAGGCTGGCCACAATAAAAGGCCACTCCAAAATGTGCAGTTTTATCACACAGCACAATGCCACAGATGTCACAAGTTTTGAGGGAATATGCAATTGGCATGCTGACTTCAGGAATCTCCACCAGAGCTTTTGCCTGTGAATTGAATGTTCATTTCTCTACCATAAGCCATCTCCAAAGCTGTTTCAGAGAATTCATGAAGAAGACTGTGAGAGGAAAATGGTGGTCACACCAAATACTGACTGGTTTTCTGACACCCCCCCGGACCTCCCAATACAGTAAAAGTGCACATTTTAGAGTGGCCTTTTATTGTGGCCAGCCTAAGGCACACCTGTGCAATAATCCTGCTGTCTAATCAGCATCTTGATATGCCACACCTGTGAGGTGGATGGATTATCTCAGCAAAGGACAAAGGAGAAGTGCTCACTAACACAGATTTAGACAAATTTATGAACAATATTTGAGAGAAATAGGCCTTTTGTGTACATAGAAAAAGTTTTAGATCTTTGAGTTCAGCTCATGAAAAATGGGAGCAAAAACAAAAGTGGTGCGTTTATATTTTTGTTCAGTGTATATATATATATATATATATATATATATATATATATATATGTATGTATACACTGAACAACAAAAGAAACGCAAGTATGTTTCGGTATTGGTTTATATGGGAGTTTTATTACGAATATTGGTTTCATATGAGATATTTATATCCAGCTGTGAAATTTACAGTGGGTCTCTCTTGCTGTCCTTGTAGCACTGAGTTGACGGTCACGGAGATGGGCCAAGCGAATATGGCGATCCTGATTACGGGTGGTCACATGTGGTCTTCCGGATCTTGGTCTGTCCCGAGTGGTCCCTGTGTCACGGAATCGTGTCCTCAGCCTACTGATGGTGGACTCGTGCACTTGCAGACATCTGGCAACGTTGCGAGCCGTTAAACCAGCATCAAGCATACCAATGGCGCGTTATCTCAGATTATCGTTAAGGCGAGGCATCGTGGTAATGCAGTAACTTTTGAATCTTACCATTTCTTTTTATAGCCCCTGGATAAACAAAGGGAATTGCCACTCCCATTTGTTGCTCCCACTACCATATCACTCAAAACGTACCGCACCTCTGATACTTGTACACGTGCTCAACACCACTCGTGGTCGTGTTTGCCTGCAAACACACGCTCCAATGGTTACCACTCACTTATTGTAATCTCAGTTGACAACTCAACAGGACAGCTGAACTCTTGCCTAAATTAACAACCAAAACTTGGGTTTCTTTTGTTGTTCAGTATATATATATATATATATATATATATATATATATATATATGTGTGTGTGTGTGTGTGTGTGTGTGTGTGTGTGTATGTATGTTGCACACAACCACAACAGTATTTGCTTTACATTCTTCTACAGGTACAGAGTTGTCAATAATTCCTCCTCAGACGTCCTTACTGACCACCTCCATTATAAGAGGAGAAATATCATCAGGCTGGATGTCCTGGATGTGCAGAACCTGTTTACTGTACTCCTCAGTCATGGTTCTCATCTCAGTCAGACAGGCCATCACTTTGGGATACAACAAGCTGCACAAACAGTGGAAGTAAAGGAGGAGTTACAGAGGTAGAAGGTGGTGGACTGAACGGTAAATGTCAGCTCCTGCTAATGTCACTCACTGTTTTTCTGGGCCTGTTCTCTTACAGTCAATCCAGGTTTTTAGTGCAAGTCCCAGGTTTTCGTGCAGGTCGTCTATGACATCATATTGCTGAACACCTGGACGATCTCAAAGGACAGAAAACAAGATATTGAAGATATTGGGATAAATATTAGGTTTCTGCGAGGATAAACTTGTTAAATTGCGGCTGCTTTGGGCTCATTATGGGTGTAATTTAAGACCTGTTTTACATGCTGCTGAGCTGGAGGCAGATGGTGACGATGATCCCCATGAGAATGCACAACAATACCAGGTAATTGCGTTGTTTTTGCTGGAGGCTTTTCATTGTTTTTTTTTTTCTGGTTTCTCTAAAACAGGGGTGTCAAACAAACGGCCCAGTCTGGCCCACGGGATGAATTTGCAAAGTGCAAAAATTACACTGAAGGACTCATTTTAATTCAGCTACCATATACAGTACAGGACAATTTAATCTGATGTGAACTGGTTTCAGACCAGTAAAATAATAAACTTATAAATAATGATAACACCAAATTACTAGGTGTAAAATTTTAACAATATTAGGCCTGTAAGAAATTCTTTTGTGCCTTTGTAGACCCCCTGTAATCTGTAATGCACATGTGTAAATAAGTTGAGGCATAATATTGTTAAAATTGCACTTATTTTTCTTAATAAATCTCATGTTAACATTTTTTGTGAAAACCGTTTTTGCCCACACTGATATTTTTGCACTGAAACAGAAAAAAAATTATCATTATGTTATTATTTTACTGGTCTGACCTACTTGAGACCACATTGGATTGTATGAGGCCCCTGAACTAAAATAAGTTTGAAACCTCTGGTCTAACCTCTGGTCATAGGTTGAATTGTCCTGTAAATTATTGTTTGTTGTAACTGTATGAGGTAATTGTATGTTGTAACTATGTGCTGTGTTTCATGCTGTCTCTTGGCCAGGACTCCCTTGAAAAAGAGGTTCTTAATCTCAATGGGATCCTTTTCCTGGTTAAATAAAGGTTAAATAAATAAATAAACAAATAAAGCCTTTATTACCAGTGTTCCTAATAATGAGCAGTTATTTTCATCCGACTCCAACCAGACAGTGCATAACATTCAACCAAAATCAAACAAATACAGAAAAAGTCCTGAAATTGAGCTTGTGTTTTTAGACTTTCATCATTTTTAAGGACCTGTAGAAACCTTGCATCATATGACATGTTACACAGCATTCTAGAAAATAAATGTTTAACATTTTACAAGAATATCATAGTAATAATAACAGAATAATACTAAATACTAAAAAAACTGTTTGGAGGTATGGGAAAATACATATGCAAGTTCATTCCAAAGACTTTTTATATTGCAAAAAAGAGCAATAAGAATTGTTCACAATGTTGGTTTTCGTGAACACACAAATCCACTATTTTTACAATCTAAAACTTTAAAACTCATTGACCTTATGGAATTCAAAACTATTCAAATAATGTATAAAGCAAAGAATAACTTACTGCCAGGCAATATTTAAGAAATGTTTTGTGAAAGAGAGGGAGGCTATGATTTAAGGTGAAAGTTAAATTTAGAGATTCATAAAGTACGCACTACATTAAAAAGTTTCTGTATCACCATCTGTGGAGTAAAACTGTGGAACAAATTGTGTGTGGAGATAAAACAAATATCAAACATAATTCAGTTTAAAAAAAGATATATAAAAAAAAATGACTCTTGAGAGGTACAGTATTTAATAATGACAATGAGGCCTGTTTGTTTATGGATGATGTTGAATTGATAAATCTGCTGTAATTATTAAAGAAAATGGTTGAATTGTTGAGTCTGTTTGTATGACGGTACTACCATGAACATATTGTTGTGAATAATTCAGTTACTGCATTATGTATGTGTCGTGGTTCGATGCCCAAATTAGGAAAATAGTATTGTGTGATTCTTGTATCAAGTTAATGATAAAGGTGTAAAAGTACTGAGGGTTAGGATTAAATAAGTTTATACTTCTTCCAACTCCTTTTGCAAAATTCCGACTTGTATGTGCCTGAAGATAGATTCTGTTCATTTAAATGTTTTATTTTATTTATTTTGTTTTATTTTGTTTGTTTGCATGTTCGAAATAAATAAATGAATTAAATCAAATCAAATTTATAACATGAAGAATTAGTAGCAGAGGAAGAACTGATAACAGCTACACTATTGTGGTAATATCATTGTTATTAAGATCCTCATGTTATTTACTGCCGTTTTATATTTTTTATGATTATTTTATTATTAACGTTTCTTTTTGTTCCTTTCCTTTCATCCCTTTTCATTTTTTTTGCTATTGTTTGGCTATCTCCAGTTTGTTGAACTTGTCACCACTGTTTGTTCACACAAATTAAAAGTCTAGGATAGGGGTGTCAAACTCATGTTTTTCCAGGGGCCACATTCAGCCCAATTTAATCTAAAGTGGGCCAGACCAGTAAAATAATAACATGATAGCCAATAAATAATGACAACTCCAAATTGTTTTAGTGCAAAAAAAAGACATTCAATTATACCAATATTTACATTTACAAGCTATCCAAACAAAAAGGATGTGAATAATCTGAAAAAAATGAAATTTGTTAAGAAGTACAAGTACAATCTTATTAATATTATGCCTCGACTTATCATTTATACATGTGCATTAAAGCTCAGATCTACAAAGGCACAAAATATTTAGTAACAGGCAGAAAATTGTTAAAATTGCACTTAATTTTCTTTAGACATTTCAGGTTGTTCATATTTGTTCAGGTTATTCACATTTTATTGTTAAAGGATCGTTTGTAAATGTAAATATTTTCATAATTTAATGTTTTTTGCACTAAATCAAAGAGGAAAAAAAAGTGGTGTTGTCATTATTTATAGGCTATTATGATATTATTTTTTAGTTTGATGCCCTTACTTGCACTTTGCAAATTCATCCCACGGGCCAGATTGGAACCTTTGGCGGGCTGGTTTTGGCCCCTGGGCCGCATGTTTGACACCTGTGGTCTAGGACATTTTCAGATAATCTGAGAAATTCTGAGAAAAAAGAATCCCAGAAAGCTTTATAGTTTCAGAGAATATTTGAACTTTTCTTGGCAAGTGAGTCTTTCAAATTTACTACTTTTATCTAGTAAAAAAGTTTGTCAAAATATTCTCCCCTCATCAGCTTGTTTTAAGTGTTTTAATTTGACCTAAAATGGTCCTAATACAGGGGTTGGACAAAATAATGGAAACACCTTCACCTCAAGATGATAATGCCCCAATCCATACAGCTAGAATTGTTAAAGAATGGCATGAGGAACATTCTAATGAAGTTGAGCATCTCGTATGGCCGGCACAGTCCCCAGACCTCAACATTATTGAGCATTTATGGTTAGTTTTAGAGATTCAAGTAAGACGTCGATTTCCACCGCCATCGTCTCTAAAAGAGTTGGAGGGTATTCTAACTGAAGAATGGCTTAAAATTCCTTTGGAAACAATTCATAAGTTGTATGAATCAATACCTCGGAGAATTGAGGCTGTAATTGCCGCAAAAGGCGGACCTACACCATATTAAATTATATTTTGTTGATGTTTTAAGGTGTTTCCATTATTTTGTCCAACCCCTGTATGTAGTTGCAGCACTGATATCTGCTTTTACCTGGAGAAAACAGGGAGATGGCTTGTATGAGGACGTACTCTTCCTCCTGCAGGTCCAGTTTGCGTAGCGTGTGGTGGAACTTAAACAGAGGATCCACCAGGACCGACTGGAAACCCGCTACAGGACACAGAACAGCAGACGTGCATTAGGCATATGTGGATGTTATTTAACCCTTTCCTGCATAGTGGTCAGTACAGTGGACAGCATTTCTCCTGCTGTTCTCTTGTATATTCATGTTCATTGATTCACCAGTAAAACCCATGGAGTTGGATGAATGACAGTGGATGGAGACACTGGGTTTGTGTTCAGTTAATAATATATTTTACTGAAAAAGTCACTTTTTCTTCTGTTTTGTCTGTTTTTGATATAATAATTCTCAAATTTAATCTAAGCTTTTATGAACATTTTCATGATCAGTGAATTTAATAGAGAAAAATATCTGATTTATACTTAAAAATGGAAAATACAGGGGATACTATTATAATAAATGGGGATAAATCACTTAAGAAAGGTTAGATATATAGAGAAAATTTCATTTGGGAAGTGACACAAAACTAGTGCTGGGTGTTTATGGGTTAAAAGTCTCAGCTTGTTAAATAACTTAATGCATAAATTTGTCGTTATACTCAATATTCCCAAGTATATATTTATTCTTATATATTTAGCATTGAAAATTTGACTATGAATCAGTGGCTTTTCAGGTTTATTATGCATAAACGTGTGACATCCTTTAAGATTTTAAAGCACAAATGCCAAGTTTGTTAAGAATATACAAAACAAAAACAAAATACTCAGATTTTCTGGCATCACAGATGGCAGTTTTTAGGGTTAGTTTAACCCTCCGGTATCCCGTCCCCTTCGGTATGCCTTTTTGGCACACTTGTGGAATAATGTCAAAAAATTTTTCATACAGTTTGTTTTTAATTCTTTTACATGTTTTTCTATTTCATCAACTTGAGCCATAAATAAAAATACCAAATACTCAATAATTGTCACAAATTTTAACCCTTTAAATCCTGTGTTTGTAATGTAAACAAACCTTTTTTTGGATGCAAAAAACACAAAAAATAATTTTTTTTCAATATACTACATAAAAAGTGGATCACATATTATTTGATTTTTGCAGTCTGGCATATGTCAATGAACAGCAACATTGGTTAATTTTCATTATTATTTTTGGCGCTAGGTCAAATGTTCAAAAATACTAGCATCTGTCACCAAGTGTGTGTAAAATGCACACCCATAGATCAAACTATTAAATATTATATATTGATTTATTTTTCTGCTCTAATTTGATTTTATTTTTGTAAATCAAGGTCAGCCCTAATCATACATATCAAATGGAAGAAATAGTGCATTTTAGGCACACATGGGAGACAGATGCTAGTCTTGTAATTTTCTTTTGTTTATAATGTGCAAATTTTAGTTGGTGGCCAGAATTTTAAAGATCATGCAAAAATGAACAACTTTTGAATTCTAACCTTATTTAAATTGTGAAAAATAATATGAAATTTTTTTAAAACAAAGTGCAAAGTGTGCCTAAAAGGCGCACCCGGATACCGGAGGGTTAATGTGATTATATAATAATAACTAATGTTGATAATATACAATCATACCTAAAAGTTTGGATTCTTTATATAAAAGTGATTTATTTGGCAGTAAAAGTATTTGGAATTTGTGGGAAACATTTGGGGAAAAAAGACAAAAGAACAAAATTGAAGCAGCAAAAGTTGTCAAAACAAAATTTGATTTACTGCCAAAACTTCTGTCTCTGTCTGCAGCAGCAACATTAAACCTCACCTGAACAGTTTTTGATCAGGACAAATCTCTTGTCATTGGCAACAGAAAAGATTCATCCTGACAAAGAACAGTTGCCTTTTTCTGCAGAAAATACCTCAAAGCTAATTTGCGAGACAACGCACACGGTAGCGGTGAGTACAGAGCAGAAAGAAAACGGAGGGTATTTTATTGTCTTCCATTCAGCGTGAAGCAGACGACACCAGTTCGACAACATTAAGATTCCTGCCAGACTCATGTGACAAACACCATAAGATAAGACGTGTAAGAGACACGCACACACCAGTTAGAACATGCCTCATAATGTCTAACATCAAGCATAACAACATTCAGGGTTTGTATTAGTGTTGACAATCAATATATTACTTATAACGGTAACGAACCAATATAAAGTAATATCCACACACTCTGGTCACAGTCCGAACAGCCTGAACCACATGAACTAAAGCAATGGTTCCCAACCTTTTTTGGCTCGTGACCCCATTTTAACATCACAATTTTCTAGCGACCCCAGACATTCAAAACGGAGACTTTTTTTTGTTGTTGTTGCTAAAATTAATTTCTTGATCATGTTATAGTAGTACATGGTAGTACAATAGTTTGCTATACTAGGTTGCAAATAAAAGTTAATTTTAGACTAAATTTAGACTATATAATGCAGGGGTGTCAAACTCATTTTAGTTCAGGGGCCACATTCAGCTAAATTTAATCTGAAGTGGGTCAGACCAGTAAAAAAAAAACATAATAATATATAAATAATG
This sequence comes from Sphaeramia orbicularis, assembly GCF_902148855.1. NCBI lineage: Eukaryota > Metazoa > Chordata > Actinopteri > Kurtiformes > Apogonidae > Sphaeramia > Sphaeramia orbicularis. The sequence continues at coordinate 26,013,289 of NC_043977.1, forward strand.
TCAACTCAACAAATTTTTGTCTTTGCTTTAGGGTAAAGAGAAAAAAACATTCAGTTATGAAAATACTTACTTTTATAACTATCCAAAAAAAGAAAAGATTGAATAACCTAAAAAAAACTGAAATTTCTTGAGAAAAATAAGTACAATTTTAACAATATTCTGTTTCAACTTATCATTTCTACATGTGCATTATGGATCAGATCTACAAAGACACTAAACACTGAGGAACAGGCAGAAAATAGTTCAAACTGTGCTGACTTTTCTTTAGACATTTCAGATTGTTCATATTTGTTCAGGTTATTCACATTTTATTGTCACAGGATAGTTGGTAAATGTAAATATTTTCATAATTTAATGTTATTTTTTGCACTAAAACAAAGAAACAAATTTGAAGTTGTTAATTCAAGATTTTTTGCTTAATTCAAGATTTTTTGCTAAATTTAAGATTTTGGTTTTTTATTTAATTGAAGATTTTTTTTTTTTTTTTTTTTTTTTTTTTTTTTTGCTTAATTCAACATTTTTTTCCTTAATTCAAGCTTTTTTTTTTTTTTTTTTTTTTTTTTTTTTTTTGCTTAATTCAGTTCAAGATTGTGGAATTTTTCACTTTGCAAAAACATCCCAAGGGCTGGACTGGACCCTTTGGCGGGCCGCATGTTTGACACCCCTGATGTAATGTATATTATTATGGACGGAGGCAGAAAAGCCAGGTGGAGATTACTGCATAAAGTGAGAATTTGATTTTCCTTGGTCAGGATATGTACAGTCAGTCCAGCTTGGATTTACAAGGTTGACAATTAATACTGAACAAACAAGAACTCAAACTATGAATTATGAAAGAGCTGCAGCATCTGAAACTGACCACAATGAACATTTGACAGATAAACAGTACCACAGTGCTTCAGTTTCAGCTTCAGTTTGTCATGTCTTTGATGGATTGTGATTGTCTCTGTCAACTCAACATATATTTTTTATTAGTAAGTTTTTATTTTTCATTTTTTATTAGTTACTAGAAATTTCAGGTGAACCCATTTGAATTCCAGGCGACCCCACGTGGGGTCCTGACCCCAAGGTTGAAAAATACTGAACTAAAGCATCACAGTTTGAACAGTTCAGATCACATCCTTCAGGAAAAATACTAAAAAAAAATACCACTACAAGTTGTTCATATTAAATCTTATTCTTAGAGGGGGTTATATGTAGTATTTATAATCCAAACTCTCAACAGCAGGGCAAGTCCTGTTCCACATTGACTTTACGACTACCAACACCACCAACATATCCACAGATGGCATCACTCACTGAATAAAGTATAAAGCTCAATGTTTGTACACATCTGTATTATGATATAATCGAGTTTTATTCTTCCAACAAAAACTCAGACACCTGACGCTTTGATAGTCTGTTAATCATCTTCACATGCTGCATCAGCTGATAGTTTACATCATATCTGTTAGTTTCAAGGTTATAATAAGTTCAGATTTTTCATTACGATTTAGTTTTATTTAGTTTTGATTTTTTTTTTTTTTTTAATTCAGTTAGTTTTAATTAGTTTTTAGAGCAGGTTTGCTAGTTTTTATTAGTTTTTGTTATTTTCTAAATGCTTAGTTTTAATTTAGTTTTAGTTTTCTCATTATCTTTTATCTTCTTTGTCATATTTAAATGAATCCCAGACAGGACTCTGCTGTTTTCTCCCAACTTTAGTCTCCATGTTTCCAGGTAGAGTGGGGACCAGAAGACGACTGGAAACCACAAGTGACGGACTGTTAAATATCATATGGTGCCAGCAGCTAAAATTGGAAATAAATCGATTTCATATCAATCCAACATTGACAAAGATGAAAACTAAGGGAATTTTATCCATAATTTTCATATGTTTTAGTTACTTTTGTAAGCGCACAATACAGTTTCAGTTAGTTATTGTTTTTTTCTTTTAATTAAAGTTTTTATTTATTTCAGTGAACGAAAATGTTTTTGCAATTCTAGTTTTCGTCATTTCATTAGGTTTCGTTAACGATAATAACCTTGGTTAACTTATCTCTGTTTTTAGACCAAAAACAGTCACAGTAAACCCACAAATCTCTACAGTTTGTGTTGTCAGTACCTGCACTAAACATCTATTTGGAAACAAGGTCAGAACTGTTACAGTTTAGTCTGAACCATAGATCTACAAATGGCAAATTAAGTGAAGATAATAACTTGTAAGAGGTGTGATTAATGTCAATCTAGAGCACGGGTGTCAAACTCCAGTCCTGGAGGGCCGGTGTCCTGCATGTTTCAGATATTTCCCTCTTCCAGCACACCTGGGTCAATTAATGATCCGCTCATCATCACGCTCTGCAGAAGCCTGATAATGATGGAATGGCTTCCAGGTGTGATGGAAGAGGGAAATATCTACAACATGCAGGATACTGGCCCCCAAGGCCCAGAATTTGACACTCCTGATCGAGAGCATTGGTGTAAAACTCATTTGAGCTCCACATACAGAACATTTGACCTCAAGCATTATCATCACTCTGTGGAATAATCTGCACTAATGCCATAACTACTGCTCCTTTCCACTACATATTTTAATACATATTAATTGATTATATTTATAATAACTGCCTTTTTTGCACATTTCTGGTTTTAATACTTTTTAATATATTTTTATACATACATATTTATTTTTAGCATACTTGAAACAGTAGCTGCTGCAAGAGACATTTTTGCTGCTAAACAAACGTAAATCATAAAATGACAATAAAGCTTCTGTTCTAAGCAGGCCAAGCCAGTAAAATAATAGCATAATAACCTGTAAATAATGACAATTCCTAATGTTTAACTTTGCTGTAGTGCAAAAAAAGTTAAATTACATTTTGTAAATGTTTATATTTACGAGATGCCTGTGTAAAAACTCATTTGTCCAGGTCATCATTCATTTATAGTTGCTTCCAAAGTTCAACTTTAAAAAACAAAACCAGTCCAGTTGAACTGTGGAAACAACTCAGGATTTATCTTTACAAACTATTCTTTCACACAAAATATGAAGAACCTGAAGAACCTGAAATTTCTTTAGAAAAGTAAGTGGTTTTTAACCGTATTATGGCTCACCTTATAATTTACACATGTACATAACATACAGTTCACAGTGGGGGGGCCATATGTTTTACACCCTGATCTAGAGCTGGGGTCACCAACTCTGGTCCTCCAGAGCTCCTATCCTGCATGTTTTAGATGTATCCCTCTTCCAACACACCTGATTCAAAGGATCAGCCTATCATCCAGCTCTGCAGAAGTCTGATAATGACCATCAGGTGTGTAGGAAGAGGCAAACATCTAAAACATGCAGGATAGTAGATCTGGAGGACCAGGGTTGGTGGCCCCTGATCTAGAGCTTTATAAAAGTCACATGAATCCTTATCTGGGTCATCAGACTGATATCACATTGCAAAAGATCTGATTTCGGACCACATATGGAGGTGGCCCAGATCTGAGTGGATAACATCAGATTCCACATGTTTGTACTGTTCGTACTGAGTCACATGTGAGTGAAAGGATCAGACTTTGGTCACTTCTGCTGCACTTTGAACGTCCTCACACAGACTTTATACGTCTTTGCTGTGTCCAATCTGCACCAGATCATCCATCAGTCTAATAAACCAAACCAGTCCTAATTCATTCAATGTACTCTTTATTACTTCCCTGTCAATGCTATAAGAATTATTAGACTGCCTAATGAAGAACCATGCAATAAATGATTAATCAAGTGTTACTTCAGTCTTCACATGACCCAATTTATTCCTTATTCTAAGCATTCGTGCTTATCTGTTAAAATATGAGCTATATTTAGTACAGGATATAATGGTGTGCAGGCAGGTTTAAACAAGTACTAGTTTTGCAAATCACACAAATAAGTAGAAGAAATAATATATGTGTTAAAAGACTGATTCAAGCAAGTGCAACCCAACACAAGAAAGAATTAGTTATAATTTACACATGCACATACAACTCTTATATTTTTTTAAAGTGTGCTCTTATTTATATTCCTATACTGTGGATTTACACACTGTATTGGTCTGAGCTCCCTAATGTTGTTGTACACAAGTGTGTAACGACAATAAAGTCTGTTCTGATTCTGATCCTAACAATAAAATGGTGTAAAAAAAAAAAAAAAAAAAGAGTGAATGTTGACATTTTAGCAAAATTAATGTTCATTATCTTCAACACATTTGATTGTATTTCATTTCATGTGAATTAAAGTGGTGGTTTAACACTTTTTATAGTCTTTAGTACAGGTATTGACAACCCAAACTATACAGAAAATGGAGGTGTTTTGTGGTTTTACTGTAACTGTCTAAAAACAGAGATAAACAGAGTTATAATGTGAACTATCAGCTGATGCAGAACGCTTTGGTCTTTTGACTGAATAAGGGTCTGAGGTTTTCTTCGCAGCAGAAAACATGATGATACCATAATACAGATGTGTGTAAACATGAGTTTTATACTTTATTCAGTGTGCATTAATTCGATGGTGGTTTTGTTTTTTTTAAGTGTTTTCTGGTACATTCACTTCCTCCTGTTGTTGAGAATTTGGAATATTAATACTACATAAAACCCCTTTATGTACAGTAATGAAGGCTTTGTGCTTTATTATTTATCTCCACTGAGGTTTTGTATGCATTTCTCTGTCCAGGTTTACACTGTAGTAGATCTACTACTGTTTTCGGTGGTTTGTTTGTGTAACTAGTAGGTCTCACCTCGTACAGCGTCGTCTATGCAGTAGGTAATAGGTCCGCACTCCCACATGCTCGTGTTTACATTGAACACCATGTTGAAGCGGATCTGCATCATCTCAAATGAGGCTCCCTTCAGCAGTGTGATTTGGTCCTCAATGGTTAAAGACCTTTAATGACACATGCACACATTGACTTAATGATTCAGGCCACATGAATCATTCCAAAAATTAAACAAGTGGTACCAGGCACAACAAACCCCGCCCCTCGCACATACTGTAGCTTATCTGGGCATCGATCCAGCTGATGTCATCATGTCTATGCATGTGCTGATGTCAGCATATCAACTGACTCTGCATATGTGCCCAGTTTGAAGTAAATTGAAACAAAATGGATGTTTTTATAGACATTTGAAATTTCAGCCATTATAAGTAAATGGGAAAAGAAAAAATATTTAAAAACTCATGAAAAATTTCAACTTTGACCAACATTTCGCAAAATGTAATCACATCTATTCTAGGTCACTGGCAATTTATAAACCCAATATGGTAAGAACTCAACCAATAGTTTTGCTGCTACAGACATGTGAAATTTCGTCCATTATAAGTAAATGGAAAACAAAAAGATTTTAACAATTCATAAAAAATTTTAACTTTGACCTATTGTTCCCAAATGTAACCACATTTATTCTGGGTCACTGGCAATCTGTAAACCAAATTTAGTATGAGTTCAACCAATAGAGGATATGCACATTTGTCACTTCCCCCCGGGCCACGCCCCTCTAAGTCAGACTGAGTGGCAAAAACCAACCTGCTCAACATGAGTACAGCAGTAAACACAGAGAGACCGGGCAAATTTGAAATATGAAATTAAATTAAGGACAACTGGAATGGACATGGATCTGTACGAGCTACCAAAGAACAAGTGGACCATGAACACTGACATGTGGACTGAAATGGAGCATCCTGACATCCAGGGTGGAGGGGATCATCGCTATTTTTACCTGAAACAAATATACATGGTTTCATTATTCTTGTAATATTATGGCTTTATTGTCAGAATATGACGACTTTAATCTCATAAACGAATGACATTTTTGTTAAATTATGAGGTTTTTTTATGACTACGACTTTATTCTCATAACATTGTGATTCTTTTTGTATTCGACTGTATCATAAAATTATGGGTTTTATATCGATATTTTATGACTTTATACTCGTAGTGACAAGTGTTTTTATTTTCTCATGTGGTCCTAATACTCCGTCGTAGCTTTATTCTCCAGTACCCCCGTATTTGAAAAACTAGGTTAGCCTCAGTTTTAGTTAGTTTACTAATCATGTAGGAGCACAAGGTTCATAATCACAAAATGAAGACAAAAACCATGAAAGATCTGATCATGAAACCAAGAGCTTTACTAAGAAGTATCTTTAGCCAAAACAACACGTTATTTAAGGTTTGATTTTACCCAAAAATACAGCATAAATGAATGTTACCTGACACCAAACAGGATCCACAGATCTAGGTTTGGTTTCCTGGATTTGTGGATCCATCTACTTCTCTTTTCTTTGTCTTTCGGTGTCTGTAAAACAATAGCTCCGACTGCTTTTCAAACCTGTTCATACAATCAATCGCACAACAGCTCTTCCTCATTTTTTATTAAATATTGTTCTTCAGTTTAGACAGTATTGAAGCCAGTGCTGTCACTCATCTCCCTCTTTCTGCCACTCAGTGGGTGTAACCGCGGTGATGTCACATGCACACCCTCTATAGCAGGGGTGTCGAACTCATTTAGTTCAGGGGCCACATTCAGCCCAGTTTGATCTGAAGTGGGCCGGACCAGTAAAATAATAACTGTGAAAAAGGTAAAATTATATTATGATCAGGTTTACATCTACAAAGTTTCCTTAAAAATCTGAATAACATGAACAACTTGAATTGTCTTCAGAAAAACAAATGCAATTTTAACAATATTCTGTCTTGGTTTATCAGTTTATCATGTTCACATGTGCATTACAATCACAAAAAACATTTAGTAACAGGCAGACTATTGGTCAAATTCCATTAACTTCTCTTAAGACATTTCCATTTGTTCATATTTGTTCAGGTTATTTACATTTTTTGTAAAAGTATAGTTTGGTAATAAAGACATTTTCATGTAATTTTACTTTTTTTACACCAAAAAAACTGAGGAAAATTTGGGGTTGTCATTATTTATAGGTTATTATGATAATATTTTACTGGTTCTGACCCACTTAAAATCTAATTGGACTGTATGTGTCTGCATGTGGAACCTGAATTAAAATGATTTTGACACCATTGATTGTTAATATCTTCAGTGTAATTTTTGCGTTTCACAAATTCATCCCAAGGGCCAGATTGGACCCTTTGGCGGGCTGGATTTGGCCCCCGGGCCGCATGTTTGACACCTGTGCTCTATAGTTTTGCTGCTAGAGTGTTAACAATCAAACAAACCAAACCAAAAACAACATCCCTTGCCTCCCCTTCAGGGGGGCGGGGCAATAAATACCCACTGCAGAAATTTCACCTGAAGAACCGGAGACTTTTGGAGAAACGGATGACGTTTTGAATCATGTACGTGCTGAGGTCAGTCACATGCGGAAGAGCGGTAAAAACCGAGACTCTTTTGTCCGTTTCATCATCTTCTTTTTGGTGACTGTGAGACAAGGAGGAGGAAGAGGAGGAGGAGGAGGAGGAGGAGGAGGAAGAGGAGGAAGATGGGAAGAAGGAGCAATCATACGAGGATGTTCTGGGATGACTTGCAGGTTCAGTAGCAGCAGTGCAGGTGTTTTCAGGACAGATATTCCGTGGGTCACAGGCCTCCCTTGCATACTGGTTATACTCACTCACAGAGCTGGTGTTTCTGTCCATAGGCTACAGAAAAAACAAAAGTTTATATGAGACAACAAACGTGAGTATGTTCAACATGCCTGGAAGTATTCCCATACCCTAAAGCCACTGAAATGTGAAAAGGCTGGATCGAATGTGCTGCGATGGCCACTGAGCAGCTCCTCTATCATCTCCTGTTGTTGGGACGAAAGCTGCATCAGGCTGTTACGCATCTTGTTTTTCTTGATTCTGATCCTCCTCTCCTGGACCTTCTCCTCCGACATGACCACTGCAAGGACACAAAAATACCAGTACCTGCAGACAAACCCATTCTGAACACCACCCACTCTTATCCCATAAAGACCCAAACATCCACCAGCGACCAAAAGCATCTACTGATATAAAATATTAAATAACTGCTGATCCACTTATCCTATTAATACGTGTCAATAATTGAGGTAAAATACAGTTTGTCGTCTTTTCACGGTCATCAGATATGACCCATTTGGACGTTCAGAGACTCTGTAGTTACCGTGGCAACACCGTCATCTTCTACAACATTGATTCACTTGTAAAACCCATGGAGTTGGATCAATGACAGTGGATGGAGACACTTGGTTTATGTTCAGTTATTGATATATTTACTGCAAAACTCACTGTTTCTTCATTTTTTGTGTGTTTTAATAATAACCTTTGAATTAACTCTGAGTTTTCATGAATATTTAAATCAAATATAGAAAATTAAATATAGGAAAATACATGATTTACAGTGAAAAATACAAAATACAGATGATAATATAATTAATGGTGATGGAGACACTTGGTTTATGCTCAGTTAAGAATTACTTAACTATCATAAGAATAAAGACAATTCAATTCTATTGTATCTATTGTCTAGGGATGTGCAAGACTAGATGTTGAGGTAAAAGTGAACATAGCTGACCTGTTTTTTTTTTTTGAGAGCTGACCAATATTAACTTTTAGGTGGAAGGAGATTTACGTTTTGCATTATTCAGAACTAATGTTTGTAGCGCTTTTTTTTTTTTTCCCAGAGTAGCACATGTTAAAGTCTGAATAAGAGTTTAAAGTCTTATATTTTGATTTGGGTGGAGGATGTCGTTCACATAATTGACTCAAGCAGATTTTATTATTCAGCTTCAAAAACTAATTCAAATGCTCCCTACTATTTTAATAAAGCTTTTTTTTTTTTTTTAAAACATAGAATCTTTTTCTTTTCAGCGTCACTGAATCCACATCTTTAATGAGCCGACACTGGGAATGCATGTGATTCAATTATGTATATAGAGGGTTTTTTCTTATTATTTTACTTTTCTTGCATTTGTTATTAGATCTACTAGACCAGGGGTGTCAGACTCATTTTGGTTCAGGGGCCACAGTCAGCCCAATTTGATCTCAAGTGGGCCGGACCAGTAAAATAATAACAGTGAAAAAATTGTAATTATATTCTGGTCAGGTTTGCATCTACAAAGTTTCCTTAAAAATCTGAATAACATGAACAACTTGAACTGTCTTAAGAAAAAGCTGTGGCTACAGATGTAGTTTACCACCACCAGAGGGAGAATGTGAGAGCGAATGAATAATGGGTCAATAATGTAAAGCGCTTTGAGTGACCAAAAAAGCGCTATAGAAATCTAATCCATTATTATTATTTATTTATTTATTTTTCATTTTTTATTTTTTTATTTTTTTTATTAAAAACAAGTGCAATTTTAACAACATTACGCCTCGGTTTATCAGTTTATCATTTACACATGTGCGTTACAATCACACAAAACATTTAGTAACAAGCAGAATATTGGTAAAATTGCATTTACTTTCCTGAAGACATTTCCATTTGTTCAAATTTGTTCAGATTTTTTCACATTTTTTGTAAAAGTATAGTTTGGTGATGTAAACATTTTCATGTAATTTAAATTTTTTACGCCAAAAAACAAAGAGAAAATTTGGGGTTGTCATTATTTATAGGTTATTATGATAATATTTTACTAGTTCTGACCCACTTAAAATCTAATTGGACTGTATGTGTCTGTATGTGAAACTTGAATTAAAATGATTTTGACACCATTGATTGTTAATATCTTTAGTGTAATTTTTGCATTTCACAAATTCATCTCGCGGGCCAGATTGGACCCTTTGGTGGGCCGGATTTGGCGCCCAGGCCGCATGTTTGACACCTGTGTACTAGAGAGACAACATCTAGTGGCAGAGAATTACTCGTATGTGTTTACGCACTTGGCAAAAAAAAACAAAAAAAACAATTCGATTTATTGTGCAATTGGAAGTGCAGATTACAACAGTTTACAACAAAACAAGACAACTTTTAAATATTATTAAACCATAAAATGCAGGGGACTCTGATGTAAAAGCCAATATAATAAAAATAATGGAAAGAAGTAATTTGACTAAAATTTGAGTTTTATTAGATTCTGTTCAGCATCTGTTGAACAGAGATCACAGCTATTAATTTTATTGGATTTTGGATTTTTTAAAAAAAAATAAAGGAATGGCTGAAAATACAGAATATCAGCTTAGATAATAAACCAGGCAGGTAACAGGTTGACCCCTCATGTATTTCTATAATGAAAGCTCATTCTTCAATCTGGATGGTACTTACTGTCTTTGCGCATCCCAATGGCCTTGCATTTCTGGAAGCGGCAGGCTTGACATGACCGGCGATTGTTTTTGGTTATGATGCATTTATTCAGGAACGGACAGCGGAGTTGATCTGACCTCTTTATGGTGCGCCTGAATTCATTCACAGAATCCACTTAGTTCTGGTCACAAGTAGCATTGTGCAGTTACAAATCACATGCATCCATACAAACGCATTTATCAACACACTCATGACACAACTTCCTCTTGGGGAATGTAAAGGAGTAAATCAGCTCAGAGAACATGACCTGCCTTTTTCTAAACTGAATATGCATTTTACATTAATGGGACATTCAGCTGCTTCCTTTGAATAAGGAAACACTGACAATGAAAAGCTTATCGTGTTAAGTTTGATGCACTGCAAAAATCTAAATCTTACCAAGTGTATTTTTCTCATTTCTAGTCAAAATCTCTCATCACACTTAAAATAAGACATAATCACCTAAAGAGGAACTTTCAAGAAATCTTACCAAGATAATTTTCACTTGTTTCACTTTTTTTTTTTTTTTTTTTTGCTTAATTCAAGCACAAAAATCTATCAATGGAACAAGTGAAAATTATCTTGGTAAGATTTCTTGAAATAAGATTTTCCAGATCTATTGTCTAAAAATCAGTTCTTATATCTCACTGAAAAGTTACTCTTTAGGTGATTATGTCTTATTTTAGGTGTGAGGAGATATTTTGACTAGAAATGAGAAAAATACACTCAGAAAGATTTGTATTTTTGCAGTGTGGATCCTGGTCAGTTCAGTTCACTTCAGTTGAGTTAGTTTATTTCAGTTTCTACTGAATTTTTACAGAATTAATCCAAACTTTAATCACCAAGACACTAACTTACATGGAAAAACAACTGAGGTTTAAATTTGAGCAAATTATTAGCTAGTGATGTTTATTTGTTTTTTTGATGTTACTCTGAGATATTCTGCAGAAACTGCCCAACAAGCATGTTTACGAAGCAGAAGGAGTAAAAAAAACCTCACCTGAAGAATCCTTTGCAGCCTTCACATGTCAGGGCGTTGAAGTGATAACCCTTGGCCTCATCTCCACATACGCCGCAAAACTTGGGCTCCTCGTCTTCAGTTTCTTCCTCATTTTGCAGTGTGAGTGTTTCATCAACGTTCTCCTCATCCATGGCCTTCTCACTCATCCAAACCTGCCGCATGATCAGACGTTGTCACCTCGATTTAGTACACATGCAACAGATTTTTTTTAAATGACATTGATGGATTTAACCTCTTATGACCCAGCTATAGGTTTTCTGTCCACATTTGTGGACAAGAGTTTCACAACTTCATACAAAAAAAGAGAAAAGAAAACTGTCCACCACAAAGGACATTCCATAAACATTTTAAAAACTGCATCTGAAAAAAACTATTGCATCATGATTTTTCCAATATAGGCACTTATTTAATAAAAAACAAAAAAGCTGGTACTTTGCTGACATTTCCTGGGTCTTAGGAGGTTAAGGGAAGTTAGTTTTGTTTTAATTAAGAATTAAAGAAGACATTTAATATGTATTAATTTACATATATTCTGATTGGTGACACTTCATACATAAACTGGACCAAAAAAATGCCCTGCTAGAAATGAGCCTAATATTCCTAAATCTGGTCAAATTGGCTTAAATTGAGCAAAAAATCCGCCAATGGGGTAAGAAAAAAATTCTTGGCTAGAATTTTTAAAACAAGCAAAAATCTATCAACTAAAAAAAAACCATAATGTGCCTTAAAACTAGACAGAAATGCTACAATTTTAGCCAACAGTGACAAAGTACAGAACAAGAAATAAAATCACACTCATGTAAGACAGAATTACTTTAAATGAGGAATTTCAGTCTCTGACTGAGCTGGATATAAGAATTTAAGTCTGAAAATAAGGGGAATTACTGTCATTTCTCCAGATTCTTAAATTGAGAAGTTGTGCAAGTGGTTTCAGTCTAAAAATAAGTAAAACAATCTGGATCCTTTGCTGGGATCATGTGAAAAATATTGTCATACCTTATTATTGGTCAAATCCAGCTTGATATTAGCTGGAGAATCTTATTCAGAAAAAGTTAGATATATTCTTTTAAAATAAGATTTTTTTTTTCTTGGCAAGCTTTTTTTTTTTCTATTTAGATGGAAAATAAGACAAACGTTCCAGAGATGAGGATTTTCTCACTTTCTTAGAAATAATTTTTTGCAGTGCAAACATTGGACCCTAATTGGAATAGAAATGATCACTCAGACCACCTCTGTACTGAACTGCAGGATCCAGTCCTGTGGGTATCCAGGATTCAGGTACATTCTGGTACCAGGAGTTTTGAAATGGATTAAAATTAATTCATTCATCATCGATGTCATGAGGAGGCACATGCAAGTTTACACAGATTTAGTGTTTTTCATTGCATAAATACATTTCTACCAACAGGTATAGAAATCAGTCTGTAAAATAAAGTACATGCATTTGCGCTCATAAGTTTCCATACCCTGACAGAATGCACGTGGGATGGTCTTGGATGTTCCAACATGACAATGACCCAAAACACAAGGCCAAGTCCACCTGTCACTACCTACAGCAGAAAAAAGTGAAGGTGAAGGAGTGGCCACACTGCAAAAATCTAAATCTTACCAAGTGTATATTCCTCATTTCTAGTCCAAATATCTCATCACACTTAAAATAAGACATTATCACCTAAAGAGTAACTTTTCAGTGAGTTATAAGAACTTATTTTGAGAAAATAGATCTGGAAAATCTTATTTCAAGAAATCTTACCAAGATAATTTTCACTTGTTCCAATGGCAGATGTTTTTTGCTTGAATTAAGCAAAAAAAATCTTGAATTAAACAAAAAAAAAATCTGCCAATAGAACAAGTAAAAATGATCTTGGTAAGATTTCTTGAAATAAGATTTTCCAGATCTGTTTTCTCAAAATAAGTTCTTATAGCTCACTTACAGGTTACTCTTTAGGTGATTATGTCTTATTTTAAGTGTGATGAGATATTTTGACTTAAAATGAGAAAAATACACTTGGAAAGATTTCGATTTTTGCAGTGCATCTCAGTCTCCTGACCTCAATATCATTGAGCCACTTTGGGAAGGTCTCAAACATGCAGTTCATGCAAGAAAACCCAAAATCTTAAAAGAACTGAAGGTGTTTTTGCCAAGAAGAATGGGCAGCTTTACCATCTGAGAAGGTAAAGAGCCTCATCCACAACGACCACAAAAGACTTCAAACTGTCACTGATGTTAAAGGAGCCAAAACAGAGGATTACGAACTAGGGCATGGAAACTTTAGATCAGGCTCATTTGGATAGTTTCTGTTGTCAGTATGATTTAAAAAGAACAAACACATTTGTTTGATGATAAATGTCTTCACCCAACCACTAACCACGAGTGAAAGAAAAGTTTTCGTATTATCATTCATATTCTCTGAAAAATGGCAAAAAAATCATAAATTCTGCTAGAGCAGGGGTGTTAAACATGCGGCCCGCGGGCCAAAACCAGCCCACCAAAGGTTCCAGTCTGGCCCGCGGGATGAATTTGCAAAGCGCAAAAATTACACTTAAGATATTAACAATCAAGGATGTCGAACTCGTTTAAGTTGAGGTGCCACATACAGAACAATGTGATCTCAACTAAAATAATAGTACAATAACCTACAAATAATGACTCCAAATCTTCTTAGTTTAATGTGAAAAACATAATATTACATTACGCCCATAAATAATGAACTCCAAATTTTTCTCTTAGTTTCAGTATAAAAACTTACATTAAATTACGAAAATATTAACATTTACAAACTATCCTTTAACAATAACGTGAAAAACCTGAACTTTTGAAAGTGAAATTATAACATTATTCTTCCTATTATTAAATATTTTTCACCTTTGTAGATGCAGTCCATAATATGCATGTATAAATGGTAAATTGAGTGTAATATTGTTAAAATTGCACTTATTTTTCTTCAAGAAATTTCAGTTTTTTTAGGTTATTCACATTATTTTGTTTGGATAGTTTGTAAATGTACATACTTTCATAATTGATTTTGATTGCAGTAATACAAAAAGAAAAATTTGGAATCATCATTATTTACAGGTTATTATGCTACTGTTTTCCTGGTCCGACCCACTTGAGGTCAATTTGAGCTTAATGTGGCCCCTGAGCTAAAATGAGTTTGACACCCCTGTGCTAGAGTATGTAAACTTATGAGCACAACTGTGACCCTCAGAGTTTCTTTGATCTAAAATCCGAATCAAAATGACCTGCATTTCTGCATTTTAAGCCACAGACTATGACTGTATCTGTCATTTGTTCTATAAAGTAGAAGCATCTGCACCTTATATCACCCACCCTCAGCTCCGACTGTTCACACTTCTACCATCAGACCGTAGGTACAGACGTGTAAAATGTAAGAGCCCAAAACTAAAGATCATGTAACTACTCTTATCTTTTTTGAACACATTTTTTGACACCCTTCTCTTTTTTTTGCACTATTTTATCTATTATACTGTTGGTTTTATGTGTCTGGTGTTCTGTGGACAAAGCAGGAATTTCATTGTACAGGGAAACATGTTTCTTCACTGTTTATGTGACAATAAATGCTTTCATTCTTGAATCTATATGGTTCTGTTATTTATTCTGGATTTTACTTCTTTTTTCTTGAATATTATCTGCATTCCACTTTCTGTACAAATGTGCTTTACACTGTATTTTTAAATAATAGCTGACTGAAACATTTAATTTCTCCCTTTTCTTTCTTTCATCCATTTTCGTTGCAATGCAATAGTAAAGTTCACACATTTAATGTCTATGAAGAGCCTTTATTTCTGATCGGTTCCCTGAAGTTAAAATGTCAGAGTTAGGGTTCATCCATCAAAATGTATGAAATAACAGTGAAGTGTCAGGAAAGAACAGTTACATGAATGGTGAAATGATCAACTGCAGCTCTAATGGATGTCATTCTGAAGGTGCCTATTACTGGTTAAGTGCTGTCATTTTTAGTAACTAGCAATCAACCAATGCTGCATTTTTACTGAAACTCCGACTTTGTTACAGTACGTAGAAATAGTAATATGAAGAATGAAAACTTTAAGGTTGACTGTAATATTGTTTTGGAATCTTTTTGGTTTTACAGTGCATCCAGAAAGTATTCACAGCGGCACACTTTTTTTTTTTTTTTTTTTTTTTTTTTTTTTTTTTTTTTTTACATTTTGTGTTTCAGAAATATTCCAAAATAGATGAAATTCATTTTTTACTTAAATCTTTTACACACAATACCTCATTATGACAAGGTGACAAAAAAGTGTTTGAATCTTTTGCAAATTTTTTAAATTTATTTTTCAAAAATAAACAAAAATCTAACACGTTCACAGCGTTTACTGAATACTTTCTTGACATACTTGTCAGCGATACCGCCTCAAATCTGTCTGATACTATAAGCTTGACACATTTTTGGGCAGTTTCTCCCATGCTTCTTTGCACACTGCAAAAATCTAAATCTTACCATGTATATTTTTCTCATTTGTAGTCATAATATCCCATCACAATTAAATAAGACATATTCACCTAAAGAGGAACTTTTCAGTGAGATGTAAGAACGTATTTTTAGACAATAGATCTTGAAAATCTTATTTTAAAAAATCTTGCCAAGGTAATTTTCACTTGCTCCATTAGCAGATTTTTTTTGCTTGAATTAAGCAAAAAAAAATCTTGAATTAAGCAAAAAAAAAAAAAAAAATCCTGATTTAAGCAAAAAAAAAAAAAATCTGTTTTAGTTAGTTTTGTAAGTACACAATACAGTTTCAGTTAGTTATCATTGTTTTCTTTTAACCCTTTCATGCACACTGGTCACTTCAGTGGACAGCTATTCTACAGCTGTTCTCCTGTATATTCATGGATTTCTTTATTTATTTATTTATTTATTTATTTTTAACACATATCTTTATTAAAGTTTTAAGGCACTACATATCTTTTCTGACATGAATCGGTAACATTATGTAGAGCTCTACTGACCATAAACCCCCAGAATCACAAGCCCTCCCCATAGTTTTTCACAATTTATCAGTAAATACATGTTTCTGTGCATCAAAAATTAAACATGTGGTGTCCAGCTGAGTGGACATTTTTGCAACTTCATGAAAAATAGGTTCATAAGATTTTTTTTTCATTATTATTATTTTTTTAATGTATATATTTTTTTAATGTTTTAAAATTATTTTTATTTTATTTATTTATTTTTAATTTATTTTTCAGAAGAAAATTTTCAATCGCATTGTTTTTTTAATGCCTAAAGAGGAATAAAAACACTCAGGAAAAAATTTTGATTAAGGTTCTCATAATTTGTGCATGAAAGGGTTAATTTGAGTTTTTATTTATTTCAGTTAACAATTTTTTATTTTTTTTTTCAGTTTTAGTTTTCGTCATTTCGTTCGTTTTTGTTAACGATAAAATAACCTTGGTTCAGACTAGCTTTTAACCTTTAACACTGAGACTTCTTAGGACTTAGGTTTTAAATGTGTGGTCTTTTCTATCACTGTGTGTTGTGTCTTCTTGTTTTATGCACTTTTATAGTATTTGATTAAACTGTTATCTTATAATTTGCAGCAACTCCTAAACTTTGGAACAATCTGCCTCTCCATATCAGACAGACCTCCTCTGTGTCTGTTTTTAAATCCCTTCTTAAAACCCATCTTTTCTCCTTGGCCTTTGAAACCACGTGAGATGTTTGAATGTATTATTTTTATTCAGTTGTTTTATTTGATATTGGTTTATTGTTCTTATTTGTTGTTGTTTTTAACTGTACAGCTTTTTATGTTTTTCATCTATTTTAGTATTTTATTCAGGTTTTATCTATTCTTCTGTATTTGTATTTATTTATTTATTTTACTTTACATATTTATTTTACTTAAAGTGCTTTACAAATGAAGTTGGATTGGATAATTTGATCATATCTTTAGATGTTAAGCACTTTGGTCTTCTTTTTGTTGCTGTAAAGTGCTATATAAATAAACATTGATTGATTGATTGATTGATTGATTGATTGATTGATTGATGTGTGCCTTTCCAAATCATATCCAATTAATTGACCTTACCACAGGTATACTCCAATCAAGTTATGGAAACATTAGAAACACAATGAGTGGAAACAGGATGAACAGGATTCTGAGTGTCATGACAAACACTGTGAATACGTATGTACATGTTATACATGTTAAAAATTTCATATATATAAAAATAAATACACTAAAACACACCCAAACTTTAAAATCTTCCTACTGGAATTTGAAAATTATATTAAATCTTTAGAATTTATCCATAATAAAAAAATAAAAATAAATAAAATAAAATAAAAAGCTCCAACACCCTGGCTATTTATAAACAATTATTTAATATTGACTGAACTCTCTGTTGTATTATTTATTTATATTTGTTAGATTTGTTATTTTTATTTATTTATTTACTTTTCTATACTATTATTTGTATATTATGCTTTGTATCTTTCATTATTTTCTTAAACTTATATGTTAAAATGCCTTTTCCCTTTTGACATCTTGTTTTTTGTTCAAATTTTTATACTGTATACTTAAATGTTTTCAGTAAAGTTGGGGGGAAAAAAATGTTATATATGTTATAAATATGTTATTCATGTTAAACATACTTTTTTTATTTGCAACATTTTCAAAAGCTTTTTCCACTTTGTCACTATAACATGTTGTGTATAAAAATTTGAAGTAAAAAAAAAAAAAAAAAAAAGATCCCATCTATTTTGGAATAAGGCTGTAACACACAAAAATATAAATAAAAACTAAAGAATAAACATTTTGTACTTTGCATTTTATATCATCCTAAAAATATTTTCAACTAAACATAATCACTTTTAAATGCAGTACAGGCCTTTAAATCATGAGAAAAACAGAAGATGACAGGTTAATGCATGTTTTGACAGATTAAATCAGAGTGTGAAGGTGCAAAGTTTGGACTGAGTTTTGGCAGGAAGCGATGATACTGTGACAAATGGAGAAAACATGTCAGTGACTGTGAACCTGCAGATAAACTTGGCACTGGTCTGTTGTTTACTCAGTTAAAGGTCCTGATTTCTGCAAACAGGGATCAGATCCATTCAACTCACTGTGTGTCCAGATGTCCCAACAGCTGTCTGCCTTCATCGGTCGGTTCCACTCTTAATCCCAACGTTCACCGGATTTCCTCAAGTTCAACATGTGTCAGACACAGTTTTCCTGTTGGACGAGATGTTTCACGTCTGCAGAAAACACTCAGACCGGTCTGTGTCTGCAGCACGGAGGGGGCGGGGTTACAGCTCTGGCCCCGCCCACTCCGTCTGTCTGAGGGCAAAGTACAGGTTTGGTGTTCAGTCCTGAAAGCTTCACCTTTAAGCACGAATACCACTGTGGGTTCTACCACTATCACTATGGGGGGGGGGGGGGGGGGGGGGGGGGGGAGTGATGATGGGTCTAAAGGCTAAGACTGACAGGAGCCCAAGACAATTATGAAAGTAGATGTGTTTCTTTATTAGTTAATGAAAAGGAAAGTTGCCTAAATAAATTACAAAAAAAAAAAAAAAAGTTTCAATCAATTTGACTGAAGTTAAGTTTTTTTAATTGAAAATATTTTATCTAAGTGATATTTTGGGGGGATTGAGTAATAAAGACACAAATATCCTACTCTTGATATGGCATAAATACAAAAAATAATGACTTTAATAAAAATTCAATAATAAAATTACTCACTTCAATTTTAAAAAAAGAAAACCTTTTCAGTCAAAGAAAAAAGTGTTCAAATGCAATATTTTGGGTCTCAAATATTGTTTTTCTGCATTCAAACACTTTCTTTGATTGAAAAGGGGTTTTTGATTTAAGTGAAAGGTTTTTATTCATTCATTTATTTATTTATTTTCATTATTTATTTTTCTGGGTTAAAGCAACTTTCCTTTTGATTAAATAACAAATAATAATAAGAAACAAACCTACCTTCATAGAAAATAGTTAAACATGAAACTATTTTTTTTTTTAGAAAAAAATATGAACCCATCACCATTAAAGATTTTCTTTTTTTTTTTTTTAACAGTAGTTTTATTCTACCTTACTTACCGTTTATACATTCTATATTAGATTTAGTTTTTTTTTTTTTTATCTTCTTGTGCTACAAACCAAGACCTGAGTAACAACAGTGTGTTCTATCATGTACCATTGATCAAATGACAATAAACCTGAGTCTGATATTTGCTTCACAAGGTACTTCTACAAATATTTTTTTCTTTGCATTAGTTCTGTTTTAGTTTTAGGGGAAAAAAAGGATAATATTCAGTCCATGTCAAATACACTGCTTCACTCCCCTCATATTACTAGTATTACTTTACTTCATTCTTAGCAAAAAAAATGATGTGATTCTGCATTATTTTAGCCAACATTTGATCACTCTGCGCTTCAATGCTGCAAACCATGCAAATGCTAAAAATACAACACTGTGCAGGCATGGATCAATATTCTGCTTACAAAAGACTTTATCATTTCATGCAAGATTTATGAGAAAGATGCAACCCGTCTTTAACATTGTAATAATATTTTTAATGATAACAATATTAGATATTCACATTGATATACAAATAAAATACAGTTTTACTTTGTGGATAGTGTAATGTGCAGGTTCAGTACATGGTGGTGAGTTGCTCTTGATAAAAAGAACCAGCAGAAGGAAAGGCAGTTAACGTTACTGTCCAACTTAACATGTGACAACACAGCATTTATACCACTGACTTTATATCTTTGTTGTTTTTTTTTTCTTATTGGAACTTTAGAACATACATACAGTATATAAACTCTTGCAGAGGACATTTCAATAATGACAAGAAATAGATTCAAAGTATAAAAGGAGCATGTAAAGTAAGATTTTAAAAAAAATCTATGACAAGTCAACAAATGAAAAAAAAAACAAAACTAACAAAAAAGGAGTTGTAAAAAAAAAAAAAAAGTACAATATAAAAACTAGTGGAGCAAGAATAAAAAGGTCAAACAATAAATGTTGCTTAATTTCACCATGTAATTTTTTGGCTGATTTATGAGACTTAGTTTTTTGAAGCAATGAAAAAAAACATTTTGAAATCATTTTTGAACCAGTTAACTTCCTAAGACCCAGGAAATGCCAGCAAAGTACAAGCTTTTTTTGTTTTTTATTAAAGAAGTGTCTATATTGGAAACATCATGATGCAACAGTTTTTTCAGATGCAGTTTTTAAAATTTTTATGGGATATCCTTTGTGGTGGACAGTTTTCTTTTTTTTCTTTTTCTTTTTTTTGTATAAAGTTGTGAAACTCTTGTCCACAAATGTGGACAGAAAACCCATAACTGGTCGTAGGAGGTTAAATGAGGGAGTAGAATTTTTCCATTTATTGCAATGAATATGATAATTACACAAAAGAATGACTATATTAATAAGATCAGATACAAATGAATTCAAATTATCCATAAAATAAAGAATATCAACAATATCACGCAATGCTACATCATCACTTTTAAGAGAGCCAATTCTTAATGTCAAACCAAAATTCTTGAGTAATTGGACATAAAACAAAGAAATGCTCTAATCTTTCCTCAAACTTGGCAGAGGGAGCAAGCAACTACTTCTTATTTATTTATTTATTTATTTATTTATTTTTGAGAAATTCCGCAACTGTGTAAATATGAATGATTTTGAAGTTTCTTTTACTTTTGGAGAAATAGACCACTGATTTTATATCTGATCAGGAAAAACTACATAAACAATCCCACACCAGAAGAGTTTCCTGACATAAATGCATGTAAAACACAGAAGCAGATTCAACACTTATTTAAAAAATGATTCATTATGTCAGTCAACATTTAGAGTGCAAATACATTAACACTATGTGTAAATAGTTAGATTATAAACTGCATTAATCACATGATACAAATATGAAACACAAACTAAATGGATTAACTTGACCTTTGAACCTTACAATGGTATTCACAGTTAAAAAGAAGTCGGGTTTGTTTCCTTAAAAATCAGAGAAATATCCCTGTCAGTTAAAGTTAGCCCTGTAGGAGGCTACTAAAACTAGCTTTACAGTTCCCTCCAAACAATATCATTCTATCATGGGCTCACTGTGCTCACAGCTTGCTCAAGATGTGTAGAATTTCAATCTTTGCTTCCCCCTGGTGGCAGTATTAAAAATTGCATTGCAACACACTCCAATGCACATCATTACACAGGTTTACATGCTTGATAATTTGCTCAAAGGTGTTTGTAAAAACCTCAAATATATGGTTCTACATTTCAAAGAGGTCCAAGCTATCAGGTAATTTCAACAAGTATTAATTTTTTAACTATTTACAGATGGACAAACAACACATTTTCTTTATTCTGCACAAAAATGCAATGTACTCAAAGTGTAAAATAAAACTTATTTCTACATTTCTACCTGCTGTTTCTGTGCAAAGCTAAGTGAACCCCACATCATCTGTTTCTATGGTATTTATTCTCTTGACATCTAAAGACAACATCTTTTCTCTGCAGGGTAGTCTCTCTGTCATGTCTTTTTTTTCGTCGTTACATATTTCATATCGCTACATGTGTCATAAATACACTGTACACACACGGATAAAATGTTGAGAAATCTGTGCAATGATACAAAATAAGATATGAATTAATAATCAGTTGCAGTGGCACTGAAAACAAAGTAAGAAGACTGTTTTGAAAATGCAAAGGAACAAACAGAAACCTGACAAATCTGCATAAACATTTGTACTTAATTACCTCCCATGGCTGTTCTGATCAAGGACAGAAAAGTTAACAGTTTGATGGAATCCTCCTCACTGACCTGCATCTCCTCCATCAAAGACAATCATTTCCACCTGTGTCTGAAACCTGCAGGGAGTTACATCACTGCTTGTTTAATAAAAAGACACAAATGGTAGAAGTAAACCTTACAGTGTAGAGGACTAGTAGGAGGGTTTGACATTCATGCTTTTAATGGGTCTGCTGTTGTACTGTCTGTTGTACCTGAGCCAAAGCTGCCAGTGTTAGAAGTTCGGCTTGTACCACTTACTCTGGATCTGTCTGTGCTTCACTTTCCCTGGACCCCACACTAAAGTGAGTGGGCTGCTCCAAATGCAAAGTCTTCTCTCAGGAAAGAAACAAAACAAAACAAGAAGACACCTGAAAACAATAGCTGACTATAACTGAGCTCAATAAAAAATAGTGACATTGCACTTTACTAACTTATTTAGTTATTCATTCCATTTCTTTGCTCTATTTATTATTATTGTGACTTCAATTTTTTTCAGTTTCTTAATTTTATGTTCTTATCCTGGTTTTTATCCCAGATTGTTTTTATCTTTCCTGGTTTTTATTGTGTTTTATTGCATCTTGTTTTTATTTATTTGATCTTATCTACAGGGTGTCCCATAAGTCTCCATACATAGGAAAAATAAATGTTTCTTGACATAAACCATTTTTATTTATATAATATGCTCTATATGACTGCCATTTTGTCGGGAACACATTTCAATGCGTGTCCTCCACTGCTGAAGAACTATAAAGAAGAAATATAAAGAAATACATGTTAGAACCATATATATATGGAATGTATTATGTCTCCTATGTATGGAGACTTATGGGACACCCTGTATTTTATTCTTTTACTTATCCATGCTGCTATACCAATGAATGGTGGAACACGGAACACTTTTTGTCCTGTCTGTAAGCGTGATCAAGTGCCTGTCTTGTATGTTCAATGTATGTGTTGTTGTAATGCCAAGGCAAAACAAATAGACTGCAAAACAAATCTACCTACGGGTATAAATAAAGTAACCTTGACCTTGAACTATATGTATACAGTATATAGTCTATATGTGGCTGAAAGACTGAGGCTGTGTTCACACTGCAAATCTAACCCAGAAAGACCCAGTGCTACTTTTGGGACAGTTCCCAAATGATTTTTTCTATATATTTAACCATTCCTAAAAGATTTATCACCATTTATTATAAAATAATCCTCTGTATTTTGCATTTTTCCAGTGAAAATCAGGTATTTTCCAATATTTGATGCACTGATCACATAGGTGATCATAAAAGCTCAGATTAAAGTTGAAGATTACTCTATCAAAAACCGAGAAAACTGACAAAAAGTGACTTTTTCTGTTATATATATCATTAACGGAACATAAAACAAGTGTGTTCATCCACTGTCATTGATCCAATTCCATAGGTTTTACTGCTGAATCAATGCTGTAGAAGATGGTGGTGTTTCCATGGTAACTACAGAGCCTCTGAACATCCAAATGGGCCAGATCTGATGACTATGAAAAGATGACAAACTGTATTTTACACCAATTATCTACATGGATTGAAAGGATTAGTGGATCAGAAGTTATTAAATGTTTTAGATAGATAGATGGTTTTGGATGGCAGTGGATGTTTGGATCTTTATGAGTTAAATGTTCATATTTTTTGCCGAATTTTTTATTTTTTTTTTGCATGATTGTTCACATTATATTTTAACCCATAAAGACCCAAGCAGCCACCTGCTACCAAAAGCACCAACTGATATAAAAAGTTTAATACCTGTTGATCCACTAATCCTATCGATCCAAGTAAATAATTGGTGTAAAATACAGTTTTTCATCTTTTCATGGTCATCAGATCTGACCCATTTGAATGTTCAGAGGCTCTGTAGTTACCATGGAAACACCATCATCTTCCACAGCGTTGATTCACCAGTAAAACCTAGGGAGTTGGATCAATGACAGTGGATGGAGACGCTTGGTTTATGTTCAGTTAATGATATATTTTTTACTAAAAAAAAAGTCAGTTTTTCTTCAGTTTTCTCTGTTTTTGGTAAAATAACCTTCAAATGTAATGATGATAAAAGTACATGATGAGTAAATTAAATGTTGGAAAATACCTGATTTGCACTGACAAAATGCAAAATAGAGAGGATAATATTATGATAAATCATTTAAGAAATTTCTGAACTGCCATAAAAGCAGCACTGGGCCTTTATGGGTTAAATACAACTGCCATCATTTGAAGACAGTCTGTGGTCCTGAAGGGACCTGTATGTGCAGAGGAAGATGTGATGTCACATGCAGGACACTGTGTTTACAGAAGTAAATATGGATCGCTTCCTCCAGCCCAGAATTATGATTTTTATTTATTTATTTATTTATTTGCACAAAATAAAAACAGCAATGGAAAAAAACAACAACATTCAAAGAAGTAACAAAATTGTGCAGGAGAGGTTAGAAGCCAAAAAAGAAGGCTTATATGAATACCTCCCCCGAAATGAACAATACACTCAAAAAAATTTTTAAAATACAAAATAACTGAAATAATAAACTAAAGTAAAAACAATAAAAATGTAATCCACATTACAAATCATCAAATACAAATCAAGTGATATACAGCCTTACATTTTTTCATGAATTAAAGTCCTTTCCAGATGCTTTTTAAACAATGATAAAGTAGATGTTGACTGAAGTTCAGGTCTTAGATTATTCCACAGATTTGGTCCACCGTATTTCAGAGAATACTGACGGACTGAAGCTCGGCAGTACGGAAGATAAAATTTGCTTCAAAATCATGTCGGAAAGTTGTGAATAACAGAAGACAACATAAAGAAATTGTGAAAAACTTTAGGAAGAATATGAGTTAAGTGAACATATTTGTACATGAAGACACAGGTCTGGTAAATGTTCACATCAAAAACTGAGAGAAGATTGAATTTTTTGAAAAGAGGAGCAGATGAGTCGAGTCTCTTAGAAAAACTGATCATTCTTAAAAATCTCCTTTGAATTAAGAGAATCTTACTGAGATACATGGGACAGGTTGCCGCCCAAACAGTATTGCAATAAATAATGTGAGGGTAAATTAAGCAATAATGAAAAGTCAAGAAACAAGAATGATTTATAAATGAACAAACTCAGTTCAAAATGTCAATTGACTTCATGATTTTTTTTACAGACAAGATTAATATGAGATTTCCAATTCAATTTTTCATCTACAATAACACCCAAAAATTTAACGTAAGATACCTGGGTTATTTCAAAGTTATCTATGAGTATTTTGTTGTTTTCCTTGTTATACTTCTTATTTTTGTTACAAAATATGATAAAATTAGATTTTTGGGTATTGAAAGAGAGTCTATTCATCTGAAACCGTCTAGAAATAGACGATAGTTCTTCATTTGCTTCTTAATCAGTGTATTGATATTTTCATGTGATATAAAGAAACGTGTCATCAGCAAAACAATGATATCTGTTGCATTTCAGTGACATAAAAGGAATATGAAATGTGACCGTTCAGACTGAAGTTATATGAATCCAATTTAGGATCAAAAATTAAAGTGGTCTGGGTTTGATTGAAAAAAATCTGATTGGTGCTGACATAAAAAAACAGATGTGGGTCACATATGGGAGACAAAGTCAGATTTAGGCCACTTCTGTCTGTCGTGTGAGCGTAGCCTTAGAAACACAAGACCTATTGAAGTCAGTACTTTCACAAAGGAAACCTCACATCTGAGGGGACTTGGTGTGCAACAGGGAACCAGAGCTAAAAGAAACTCAATGCCTCATTGTGTCAGAGAGTGGGTCAACATTTGAAGTGTGTCAGACAGAAGGAAATGCTGCACAGTGAAGTTAGTGTGGCTTCATTCCAACAGGGCTGGATGTGGCTGGTGGGTCGCCAGTTCATGATCACAGCTATACTGCACAGTGTACTACTACAGAAATGCTGCTGCAAAATGAACAGTCTATCCTTGATATGTACTGCCATTTTGTGTTTTTTGCATAGTCATAATTATGTCGGATATGTGAGGATTTTTGAGTTACTCAGGGATTCTGATATAAGAATTTAGGACAGATGAAGGATGGGGTAAGTGGGCGGGAGATTATAAATTAAACTTCATCCCACTCCTTTTTGAATGTTTGACTTTCTTTTTATATAATTCTTTTGTTGTTTGATTTTAACGCAATATTCAAAGTAAACAAACAGAAAAATCAAAAACATGTGATATAAAGAAATAAACTGTTTACTCTACGTATAGTCGCAGAAAAAATTATTAGACCACCCTTGTTTTCTTCAATTTCTTGGTCATTTTAATGCCTGGTACAACTAAAGATAAAATAAATAAATAATTAATAAAAATAGCTCATAAGAGTTTAATTTCACAGCTGATATCTAGCAATTTTCCATGGTTTTCTTAATAATAACCATCACTTCAGTTCTTACATCAATAGCTATGGCATTGTACTGACAAAAACAGTGCTTTTAGGCACTCCATGTTTTCGTTTCTGTCTGTTTTAGTCACATGATACACACAGGAGTTAGTACTTGATTGCAAAACCATTGTTTTTGGTCTACTTCTGATGGTCTGATAATTTTTCCCGTGACTGTAGTATCCAGTATGTGATCCCAAACACAGCCATAGAAGATTATAAACAGCACCAAATAGCAGCAGATTGCTTAGAGTTGTTTTGTTGATGTCTAGTTAGTGGCAGTGGTTAAGTCAGAATCATAAAACAAAGAAAGAGAAAAAAAAAAAAAGCCAGTGTTTTCTCTGCAGGCCAAAGCCATTCATAAACAGATTTATTCTTCAAGGCTTCTGATGAGTGATGTACAGTACACAATGAAAAAGATTTCAACACATACTTGAATATGAATACAATATTAGATTAAATGTGAAATACAAAATGAATAGAACAAAAACAATCTTTTTAGCAAAATGATTATATTACAATATTGTCATCATGCTTACCAAAGCAAAGATTTTCATTTACATATTTCTGATTTTCACTGGTATATTGGAGCTCAGCAGGTTTCACATCTCAGTTTTTCAGAAAATTGTCAACTGCCTTTTAATTACACACACACAAAAAAAACATTAAACAGACTCAAAACACACTTACATTATTTGGAGGATATCCATGGAATCTAAAAGGCCAAGTGTGTAACATTTTCAGCAATAACAATCCACTCAATAATTGCTGATATTTACCTGTAAACCTGATGACATTTCCTATTCTATTATGTACGTCTTAATTTAATCGTATTGCTATGCAAGTCTGGAGGACTTTATATTCTTTTAAACATTTCAGCATAGAATTCTTTTATTCTTTTCTATTATGATGTTATGAATCCTGTATTCTCTTCTAAGCATATATATAATTTTTTTAAATATCCCAATTATTTATTTCTAAGCACTTTGTTTTTTCTCCTTTGGATGTTCCATTTTATTTATGTCACACTGAACTGCTTTTGTGTATGAAGTGCATTGTATAAATAAACTGTCCTTGTCGTGCAGAAATCCCGCTCTCTATCTGTATTTTTTTCAATTTCCTCTCGCTTTGCTGTGTTCAGGATGTTTCTGTTCAGTTACCTTCAGCCAATCAACAGCATGCATGGACCGAACAACATAAAAATGAATCCACTTCAAAATGAACTCTGCTTACACAGCGCAAAACTCTGGGCAAAGCCGACCTTTCAGCCTACAACCTCTAAGGCTACGTTCGGACTGTAGGTAAATGTGGCCCAAATCTGATTTTTTTGTCCATATGTGACCTGCATCCGATCTGTTAAAGACAGTTTGAACAACACAAATACGACTTTTTCAAATCTGACCCAGGCCGCTTTCATATGTGGTCCTAAATCCGATACATATCTGATATTTTTCAAAGCGACTTCCATCTGAATGGCCAGGTCGCATTTCCACTGCAAAAATAAAAATCTTACCAAGTGTATTTTTCTCATTTCTAGTCAAAATATCTCATCACACTTAAAATAAGACATAATCACCTAAAGAGTCACTTGTAAGTGAGATATAAGAACTTATTTTCAGACAACAGATCTTGAAAATCTTATTTCAACAAATCTTACCAAGATAATTTTCACTTTTTCCCTTGGCAGATTTTTTTGCTAAATTCAAGATTTTTCTGCTTAATCCACGCAAAAAATCTGCCAGTGGAACAAGTGAAAATAATCTTGGTAAGATTTCTTGAAATAAAATTTTCAAGTTCTATTGTCTGAAAATGAAAAGTTACTCTTTAGGTGATTATGTCTTATTTTAAGTGTGATGAGATATTTTGACTAGAAATGAGAAAAAAACACTGTAAGATTTAGATTTTTGCAGTGTATCCAACCTTTATGTCGTTGAAATGCGACAAACGTCAGAATTCTGCGTCCCAGGAGTGTTACTTCCGTAAAAGTGGTCACGTATTACATCAAGACCTCTTTTGCGCATGCGGGTCACTTTAGGATCGCATTCAGTTCATATTCAAAACTGACAGAAGTCGCATTTAATGTGCAATATGAACGAGCACACAAAAAAATCGTATTTCATCAAAAAAATCTAAATTGTGCATTAAGACCTGCTGGCTCAACGTAGCCCAAGACAAGTGTCGAGACACACAGCAGGAATGAGGATGCTTGTTTCAGTTGTATGTTGCCTTCAGGAAACTACCGTAGAGTTTTGTGAAGGTGAGAGTGTGTTCATTTATGCTTTTAGAATTTAAAAGTGGTGAAATGCTCGGAGAGGAAATATTTGACAAAAATGCAAAAAGTTACATACTTGGTCTTTTCAGGAAGCCCAGTATATTTACCACCTCAAACATCTAGAATTATAAACGTTTGCCAACCACAGTCTCGGAATATAAACCCGATCTCAAACATCTACGTCTAAAATGTCCGAGTCTGTCAGCGAGATGCTCTGCTGCGACAGGTTGACCTGTGGGTACGAGGTCGATGATGTCACAGCCTGTTGATTGGCATGTGAGGCGGTGCTGGGGCCTCTCAGGGGCCGAGAGGAAGACGATGATGAGGGGTTGATGAGGGGGCGGGTGTTGCAGAGGAGGCTGGTAAACTGATGCAGCGTTAAGCTCTGTCTCTGCTGACTAGTGGACGCTGAAGCTGAAACACAACAAATTAAGGACGGACTGGTGAAGAGGCCACACTTTGGAAGAGATCATCCAGGTTTAAGCCTATTTAGTCTTATTTTTATATCCAATTCTCACATTTTTTGGAGAATTATACCTATGTATTAATATGTTTTTGTTGCTAAACTGTGCAAAACATCAGCAGTAACGTCAGATTCATACACTTTCAATCTCTGTGATATATTACCTGGGGAAGTCAGTCGTGAGCTGAAAAATGTGTTTGTACGGTTAATTATCCTCTTGTGTAGGTAATGTTCAGTCAAATTGCAATTCTGAATAAAATGCAGCACATCGCAGAGTCGTTAGCAAACACAAGGTTCATACACATATTTCAAGGTCAAATTCAAACATTTTTCAAGTACTTTTAAGGGTCATTTTCAGAATTTTTCAGCACACACCTTACAAAATCCATATCCACAGGAATGCATATGCTCATGATTTTTTTTTTCACTTTTTATCACAATGATGTACATTGTATTATGCTATAAACATCTAAAATTATGTTTTATTATTGCAACTTGGTGGAACATTAACTTGGAAATCTTTTAGAATGTAGTGATTGATTTAACATTTTGGAGCATGTAAACATACATATTTACTGGATGTGTTTATTTTATTGTCCATGTAAATAGTTGAGCTGAAAGTTCTAAATAGAATTATTTCAGTTAGGTTGAAAAAATACTGTTTATATAACTGCAGTTCCTTAGTACTGGTAGGGCCCTGAAATCTGAAAACTGGTGTGAGTGAGGTGGAAACGAAACATTAAAACCATCAGTGTCTCATCTTACCGCAGGGCGCTCTCAGCTGCTGGTGCTGGTTGGTGGTTGGAAATCTGTTTTGGGATATTCCTGCAACCCCAGCATCTTGGGTCTAGAAATCAACCAGAAAAAAAAAAATACTCCTTATGTCATCGAGAAGACACTTCCTTCTACCTTTTAGATGTAGCAGTGAACGGTGAAACTGAGTAGGGGCTTTTGTGTTCACCTGAAGATACCTGGTGAGTCCAGACAAAGAAATGACAACAAACAGATGAAGACCACGACTACTAACCTGACCCTCGTTCAGACAGGCCTGGAGTTTCCTCTTTGCCCTCCATCTGGCCACCCTCAGCCTGGTCTTTTCTCTACGTTCTCGGAGCTGCAAATACAACAAATACTTTCTATTCTCAGGTAATTTTTTGAACTTTTGTTATTTGGTGATTTTTGTAATTCCAGATCAGTGACACAGCAGGTTTATGAGCACCTTAAATGGCAATAACAATCTGGAAATTGTCCTGGATAACAAAGGAGGTGTACTAATTCAGGCTTATTCAGGTTTAGATCCTCCCTGGGTTCCAGAGTTTTTGTGGAGCTTATGAAAGACCTATGTCCCACCCATGTGAATATGGAGCATTATCCTTTATCATTCAGTGTCATTTCCTTGTGTAAATCATGTTTTAGTTCACTGATACAAAGATTTGTAAATATTCAAATATATTTAAATGTAACAATACATTTAAATGACTGATAATAATAAATGTAGAACAGTTCTGTAATGGGTTTGTATGTTTGCGATAATCTTTACTTACCAGGTCTGCGAGCAGCGGCTGAGGCAGCATCTTCTCCAGCTCTCTGCGTCTGTTGATGCTTCGCCTTCGCACCTCATTCCTGCGCAGTTTGTATTCCTCATACAGGCTGAGCTCTTTAGTCCAGGGACGCATCGCCTGACGGGGGGGGACGGCAGGGGCTGAGACCACCACAGACGGCAGGGGGGCAGCAGGCTGAGACATCAGGCCTGAAAGTTTACACATGTTAAATGTAAAGGAGTTGTAACAGATGATTAACAAATGTCCATATGAACCCTGTTCACTAGTCTTTAAATCTGCATGGTTGTATCTGTGTGCATTCATGTTCATACTGGGCCGGAGTACTGCTAAATGATGCGCTGCTGCTCTATGAAAAGAACAAAGAGTTTGTTTTCCAGTCTGTAGAACCTTATGCAACTTAAAGTTTCTTATAACCACTTCAATAAATGAAAAAAGAGAAGAAACTGGCTATATGTAGGAAATATTCTTCTGGATTCCACCACATCCCAGGAGCTTTGTATTTGTCATATTCGTCACTGCAACTTTAATAGTTTTGGGCCTCATTTGACACATTTTATCACATTTAACAGACCGTACTGTCAGTCAGCATCACTGTCAACTATTCTGAATCTACACTGATGTATTCAGGGTCATGTGTCCTCATCCCATTCTCTGGTTTATGCTGATGCAGTGTTGTCTCCTAATAATCCATACTGTTTCTCTTCATCTGAGGGAACATTAGGTTACCAAGAGTGGCAAAAGCATGTGTCTGTCTGATAATGTGTCATGACTGGCGTGTGAATTACAGTCTACTCTCGTTATACCGCCAACTTCCGTTCACGGCCAAATTGGCGGTATAGCGAAAATGGCGTTACAACGGGTTGCGTCCATAATGTGCATGTCTTTACTATATGATGTCTATGCTGCCTCCGTTAACCCGTTCTAATTGCGTTTCTAAATAAATCTTGATTCTGTTATGTTGTAAGGCAGGGATCGGCAACCTTTAACACTCAAAGAGCCATTTCGACCCGGTTTCCACGGAAAAGACAACACTGGGAGCCGTACCTCGGAGGTGCCGCGCCGCGACGCTGGCGGTATAACGGTCGGGAAATCAATGGTATAAGTGTTGTTTGTGCATGGAACTGGGCTGGCGGATGGCGATAAGCGGAAATGGCGGTATAACGGCGGGCGGTTTAACGAGAGTAGACTGTATTATGTCTGATCATTAGGACATAACGTTACCTCCGCAGCCCACTAGATGGTGGTCTGACACCCACTGATTGAGCAGTTTTCAGGCAAGGAGAAGTGTTTGGAAGCTGTATATTCATTTGCAGAAACATGTTCCTTCTTTATAAAACACAAGACATCTTTCTCTCTGCTACCCAAACTAGCAAAGCAGAGTATAATGTATATCTACCATTCAACAGAAGACAGAAACTCTCCTCTCACTTCTAAAGATAATGTATCAGAGTCTATAGACAGGAGGTTTTGGAGAAACAGACAATCTTTGCAGGTCCACCAACAGTAAAACTACAACTGGACTCATTCTGAGTTTTGTTGGTCTTTTTATTGTTTGTGCAAATTTAAGTTTAAGTTACACATAATATGAAGAATCCAACTGGATCCTTCAGAGAGTCATTTTGCTGTGGAATAGTGGTGTACTTTGGTTTATCAAACAACGTGGTTGGATAGTAGCATTTAACTCCATAAAAAGGAGGTAAATGCAATTTTTCTTTTTTGTCAAGTTAATCTGATGTGTTTCACTGTTGGTAGTATCAGTTATTGTAATGTATGAAAAAGTTTGACATCACTACATCATCATCAGACACATTTAGAATCAGGATTTATTGAAAAAAAGTAAGCACCAAAATAAAAAAAAACACAAAAAATACTTAAGATGTATCGAGGTATTTGACTGACTTTGACCTGAAGGTGATGTTGAGACTACTGTTTGTTTGTTTATTTATTTCAAATATTACAATAAAATCGAACAACAAAAGAATTATATAAAAAGAAAGTAAACCATTCGAAAAGGAGCAGGATGAAGTTTAATTTATAATCTCCCACCCCCTTACTCCATCCTTCACCTACCCCAAATTCCTGTCAGATTCCCTCGGTAACTCAAAAATCCTCATACATCCAACTAAATTCTGACTATGCACAGTAGTGGTTGAACCATAGAAGAAGAGGAAAACTGAACAGTGTAAACAACTGTGTGTTCATCATCATAAAGACCACTCCTATCACTTCTCTGAGAACATTAGACAAGTCTGAATTTGTCAAAACAATACGATAGAAAAAAGGTCCCCTTACACTGCCACATCACTCATGAATTTATGGCGCCAATATATTTCATTGTGCGACACTGAAATTGCTTGAAAGGCCATCTGTTTTATGGCCACCATTAGATGCATGTGCCTGAACAGGTCATCTACACACTAGACCAGGGGTCTCAAACTCACGGCCTGGGGGCCAATTGTGGCCCGCGGGATGATATTTTGCAGGCTCCTACTTGACATCAAAGTTTAGTGTTAGCCCGCACATAATTCTTAGATGCACCTTTTTGCTGGATCTTGCCACACTTTTATTTTATTTTTTTTTTATCACTTACGGACTACCAAAGATAGTCTAGTGACAGCTTCTGGGGCATTTGTTGTCAACGGTTGTCAAGCTAGCCAACCGCGAAGTACCTGGGGAAGTATGAACGTTAGTCACTTAGTTGAAACATATTTCGGAGTGACACCAAGTGCACAGAAAATATACGCCGTCACCCAGTTCCCGTCACATGTCTCTCAAAATGTGCCGTGAAGAGAAAGGTTGGCAATGAGCACAGGCAACTTCAGGAAAAGTGGGAGACAGAATATTTTTTTGTTTAGCACAGGGGCACCCCTGTGTCTCATATGCACAGAGAAAGTTGCGGTGTATAAGGAATACGTCTGACGTCCTTACTCAACTAGACATGCTGAGGAGTATACGAAATACCAGGGAGATGAGAGAAAGAACCGGGTCGCCAAGTGTCTATTGAGGCAACAAGATTTATTCAAGAAAGCAAAGAGAATGAAGCAGCAGTCGAAGCTAGCTATGTGGTGAAGTGAGATGATTGCTAGGACCAGAAAGACATTCAAAGAAGGCCAGTTCATCAAAAAGGCCATGTTACTAGCTGCGGGTAAAGTAAAGAAACCCTTTTTTTGTAGAATACTTAATGCAGCCCAGCCTGACCCAGACTCAACCTCCAGCCGCCCCCAGGTAAACTGAGTTTGAGACCCCTGCTCCAGACGCTCTAAGCTACTCACAGGAGCTTGGTCCAGATGAGCTGCATGCTGCACTGTGATTTCTTCCACTTGCCTGGGGTCCAGACCACTCTGTCACCGTCTTTACAGCCTGAAAGAAAAGACAAATGCATTAAAAGAAAAACAATAGCAGCTGATTGTCTCTTCTTGTGGATTTTCTCAATAGTTTCTTATGTTCAGTAGAGTAGTCATTTTGTTATCGTTTCTTCTCTCTGTAGCTACGTCTACTTCTGGCTCTGTTACTTCTAGCTTCCCAAACTGTTGTTCTCTCTCTAAATAGTAAATCAGGGTTCCTATAGGTTTCTACAAGTTAAATCTAAGACTTTTTAATACTACTTAGAACAGAATTTAATGCCCATTTCACTGCCATACTGGCAAATATTTGTGACTCCTAGAATTAAGGAAAATGTATTGATTTGCTCCAACGCCTTGATTCCCACCGTTCCGAATAATTTCTCACCAGGGGCTGCAAAGTTAGTGATAATCGGTTCCTAATTTCAATATAAATTGTGGGTTGGAAAAAGTGGAACTGAGCAGAATAACGTTACTTTCTTTGCAGCTTGGACATTTCACAGACACATTTAAACACGATACAGAAAACATGTGTATGGCAACATAACTTAAGTCCCACCATATCAAATTTAATATCTTTTAAAGACTTTTCTAAGGTATTAAATGCAAATGTGGAAATTCAAGACTTTTAAGACTTTTTAAGACTCTGTGGGAACCTGGTAAATGCAGGTGAAATATGAACATGTTTTGGTAATAACAACAAACACAGAAGGCCTTTATAACTGACTGTGGTAAACTTTGATTCAGTAACATTCACATCATTACTGTTCAACCACTCCTTTACCTCTGACTCTGAGACAGGACCGTCCTGCACATCACAGTCCAGCAGCAGAGTCGCCATCACCTCCTGCTCCTCCTCTGGCTCTTCCTTAATACAGATCACCTCCTCCTCCTCCTCTTCCTCCTGCTGTGGCTGAACCTCCTGCTTCACTTTCACCTTTGCCAATGAGAGACAAACAGGGCTAAAGAATGAAGACAAGTACCTTCCATTGTTTATCGATAAACAGTTGAGTTAGATGTGGTTCTACAAGGAACATATGCTTCCATGCATGATCTGTGTTTTTTGGTCAGTTATGTTTTTAAGAAAAAATCCAAAGAATATAAACTAATGATGCAAAACACAGAGGATCTTTATATTTAAAGATGAACCTTCCAAATGTGAATTTTTATTTTATACAACATTATAAGCTATCAGCAATCTTATTAAATAAATAAATCAATAACTTTGGGAGTCAAATGTCTTTAACTTATTAGCATTATTACATGTAATTACAATGGTCTGAAGACTGTGATTTTATTGTTACCCCACCCCCCCGAAGGGGAGGCAAGGCGTATTGTTTTTGGTTCGGTTTGTTTGTTTGTTTGTTAACACTCTAGCAGCAAAAGTATTGGTTGAATTCATACCAAATTGTGTTTATAGATTTCCAGTGACCCAGAATAGATCTCATTACATTTTGGGAAAAGTAGGTCAATGTTGACATTTTTAAAGAATTTTTTAAATCTTTTTTTTCCCATTTACTTATAATGGGTGAAATTTCACATGTCTGTAGCAGCAAAACTATTGGTTGAATTCATATCAAATTGCCTTTATAGATGGTATAGATGGCCAGTGACCCAGAATGGACCTCATTACATTTTGGGAACAGTAGGTCAAAGTTCAAATTTTTTATGAATTTTTAAAATCTTCCCATTTACTAACAATGGGTTAAATATGTGCGAGGGGCGGGGTTTGTTGTGCCTAGCACCACTTGTTAGAATCTTAAAATGCAAAAATTATGGATTCAGTTGATGCCCATGAAATAGCCTCAATTTTCCCCTAAAAAAACATTTGGTCACTCTGTACAGTGTACTAGTAGGTATCACCTGTGGAATGGAGGGGGGCAGTGTGGAGCTGTCAGCCTGAGTGGAATCATCTGGGGTCAGCGAGCTGGTGTCGGACCGCTGCTGCGACTCCACACTGAGAACCCGGAGAGTGGGAGCAGCCACAGCAGCGTCCACGCCATCTGTGAACGGTTGGAGAGTGACCTTCCATTCACTGTCGTTGTCCAGCTCCTCGCCTTTGTTCACAGCTGTGTCTTGGTCTGTGGAGCAGAATAAAACTGTACAGACACAGGAGTGGTCAGTCGAGATAGAATTCTAATAATTAGAAGATAAGAATTAAATAGATACTACTAGATAAGACCAACTTTGAACCTGAAAACAAGAATCCTTTGTGTAGTAGACACAGCACAAAAGACAGGTAATATTAACTTTAACCAGCTGCCAATGAATACATCTTATATTTTTATACTATGATCCCATTTTTAAGATTATTTTGTGTGAATTAGGGCTGTTTTTTTATCCTATTTTGTTCATTCTATATACGAACTATCCATTGACTCAAACAAGAAAATCAAACTAAGACCTTGTGAATCAAAATAAACAAAGTAGGGATGCACCTACCATCACCTGCCAGATATCAGTATTGGCCGATATTTGCTGATATTGACCAACATCGATATTGATGGTAGTGGAACATATTAATTTGCGATCCCATATGAAGGTGTTTTTATCCCACCCACTGAAGGGGAGGCAAGGGGTATTGTGTTAGGTTCGGTTTGTTTGTTTGTCTGTTAACACGGAAGCAGCAAGATTATTTGTAAAATTCATACCAAATTGTGTTTATAGATTGCCAGTGACCCAGAATAGATCTGATTACATTTTGGGAATAGTAGGTCAAAGTTCAAAGTTTTTATAAATTTTTTTAAATCTTTTTTTTTCCCCATTACCTTATCATGGACGAAATTTCATGTCTATAAAAACATCAATTTTGTTTCAATTCACTTCGAACTTGGCACATATATATATATATATATATATATATATATATATATACATACATACATAGATACATACATATATATATATATATTTATATACACACACATACATATATACACACACATATATATATATATATATATATACATATATATACACGTATATACACATACATATACATATAAATATATACATACATATATACATATATATACACACACACACATATACATATATATATACACACACATATACATACATATATATATATATATATATATATATATACATATATATATATACATATATGTACACACACAGGGTGGGGAAGCAAAATTTACAATATTTTGACGCAGGGATTGAAAGACAGTGTATGACCAATTAGTTTACTGAAAGTCATGAGAATTTATTTGCCACAAGAACATTTACATAATTGAAAATGTTTTTATTCTATGTGTCCTCCTTCTTTCTCAATAACTGCCTTCACATGCTTCCTGAAACTTGCGCAAGTGTTCCTCAAATATTCGGGTGACAACTTCTCCCAGTCTTCTTTAATAGTATTCTCCAGACTTTCTCGTAATAGTTTTGCTCATAGTCATTCTCTTCTTTACATTATAAACAGTCTTTATGGACACTCCAGCTATTTTTGAAATCTCCCTTGTTGTGACGAGTGCATTCAGAAAATCACACACTCTTCGACGTTTGCTTTCCTGATTACTCATATGGGCAAAAGTTTCTGAAAAGGTATGGCTAATAGTGTTAGGTATGATTATGACATCAGTATACGTTTGGTTTCAAAACAATTGACGTAGTGCCTGCTGAGAAAAAACAACTAAATGTTCATTGTAAATTTTGCTTCCCCACCCTGTGTATATATGTGTGTGTATATATATATATATATATATATATATATATATATATATATATATATATATATATATATATATATGCAATTGATATGCTGACATCACCACACGCATAGACATGATGACATCAGCTGGATCGATGCTAAAATACGCTACAATACATGTGAGCGGCAGGGTTTGGTTTGTTTGGTTTGTTTTTGTTTTTTTTTAGAAATTTGTACATTTCAATCTGTATTCAAATATAATGTGATAATGGACTAAAGGGTTAATGAAAATTTCTAAATAACACTAGAAGCACTCAGAGAGCACAGACCTCCGCCAAGGCAGATCAGTGCCTACCCCCGATCACCACCAAAATTTAATCATTTGTTCCTTGTGCCAGTATCAACATTTCCTGAAATTTTCATCCAAATCCGTCCATAACTTTTTGAGTTATCTTGCACACAGACAGACAGACAGACAAACCAACGCCGGCAAAAACATAACCTCCTTGACGAAGGTAAAAAACAAAATGAAGAAATGTGGCATCTACATTAGTAATAGCTTTACCTATTGGCCAAGATTAGCGAATCAGTATTAGTATCAGCCAGAATTTTGCAATCAATGCCTCCCCATCATCACCACTTTCTAATAAATTTAGTAGAAAGGACTCTTCCTTCCCATATATTTCATCGCTGGTGGTACAATAGGTAGTGCAAACTGATGAGGAGACCAAATTATTATTTGATAAATCCTACATCCCAGACAAAAAAAAAATCATTCTAGCTGTTTTACATTGAAAACAGTTACAGGAAGCTCCTCTGTGCTGTTTCTTACAGTGATGTGAATGCAGCCTAGTTTACTTGATCCAATCCACTTTATGGGGATGCATGTGAGTCGCAATTTCACATTGTGACTTTTCAATAGTTCACTTCAAATTTGCCTGACATTTTATGGAAACACAGCTGGTAAGAGCAGGGAAAATGATCGTACAGGATGCAACCATTCAGACAATAACAGACACTCCGTCCTCTGCCTCTGTACCTGAACTGCTGTCCAGGCTTTCAGACGGTTCAGACAGCGACACAGGCAGCAGCAGGTCAGCTGGTTCAGGTCTGACACACGTTCTGATGTCATGTTTGCTTGTACTCTGTGAAGAAGTGCATTCTGGGTTGCTTCTTGAGAGTGACACCTCAGCAGTCCTGGTCTGAGTCGAACATGATGAAGAGGCCTCTGCAGGAGAAACGCCTGAACCAACCCTTTGTCCTGGAGAAATACCGTGGATCAGAGCAGAAGCTGAGACTCTCTGCTGAAGCTCCTCCTCCACTCCTTGCCTGTAGTACTTCAGCTTCAGTTCAGTGTATCGCAGCTTTGCACGGATGTTGTCATTCTCCTTCTCTTTTTGGGCCTTCTCCCTCTGCAGTACTGCCATGTCCCTCTTCATCAGCGCCACTTGGGATTTCAGCTCCTCAAATTTGACTCCCACCACTTTGAGCATTTCTGCCAGCACCGTCTCCACTGCCCCGTTCACCGCCCGCTCGACCACGGCACCCATCTGGCCTTGAATCAGTGATACAGCAATGCTGACATCCATTGTGCAGATTTGTTTTACCTGAATGAAAAAATACATCACAGTTTAGATTCAAGAACACCACTTCTATCATTTAAACAAACCACCTAAACACAACAATAAAAAATAAAACATAATAGCAAGGATGTAGTTGCACATTTAGAACCTTTGATGGTGATTTCACTACTCTGGTAAAATAAATAAATAAATAAATAAATAAAACCCAAACCAAAAAAACAATATTCTAACCAT